>NC_042495.1:33660740-33685904 GCF_005508785.2 Acyrthosiphon pisum | reverse complement strand
TGAATTTCATTAAAAAATAGTAAATTGTTTAAATTCTAGTTAATAATAAAGATAATAATAATTTAAATTAATTTCAAATTAAATTAACATAGAAATTAAATTTGTATTATGATATAAACAAACAGATTTTAAATAAACTTACAACGCTATTTTTGGTCTGTATGGTTTATAACTTTTTATGACATAATTTTAAATCAGCTCGTGAGAGTTTACACATTTTCTTCATCTAAACATTATGTTGGGAGAGTTTACCATACAATCGGAAGAGTTTGCCACCATCCGAATGTCATTCTCTGTTTAATATATAACTTAATAATTTTAAAATATTCTACATATTTTATCTACCTAAACATGAAAATGATACATTGGTTAATTGTAAAATCAACGATTTCAGCATAATATGTAAGGAACACATCATGAATTTATCAGATACCAAATAACTTTTAAAGGCCCAATTTAATGTAACCGGCCCCAATAAAATAAATTTGTGATTTATATTTATTTCAACTTTTGGCGTCTTCTTCCTTAATTTTCTTTTGCCATCATAGTTTACCTTCTAAGGTAGGTAAATAGTAAGAGACGCATAGACATATAATATAAAGGTTAATATCAAACTTAAGTTTCCCGCATATTGGTGATTCAAATGCTTTCCTTGCAACGGGCTGAAATCAGGAATTTTTACAATAACTTAATTATTATAATTAAATTATAACTATTTTTAAAGGTTCACTATCGTGTATCAATGGTTGGAAAAATAAAGGTAATGATTACAGTTATTATGCATTCATTATTTATATTTAGATGTAATGTTCATGTCACATTAATTTTGGTATTATTCTTAATACTTTAGACTTAAATTATACATTTATACAGTGACGTATACGCACCACGCAATTTCCGCGATGTACCGCAAGTAGATTGCCTACCTGATAATATTATACTACTCGCATAATCACTAAGACGAGTAAGACCTAGAAATATCAAGGCATTTCCATGTCAGCTAGTAAAATATATAAATAAAACAGATAAGAAATCATAAATCTATTATATTCGATATTGCCGATATGAAAAGAAAATATAATACAATTTCTTATGGATTTTGATAAATTAACAAAATTACTACTATAATACCACTACTAATATATTATCCTACTGACCTACTATTTTTATTTAATATATACGAGATTTATGAAAATTATAAAATAAAATATTATATTGTGTATATTTTTACCAAAAAATAGTACCAAAACTTCAAAAACATCACTAAAAACCTAAAATACATCAAATATGCAACAAAAAAAATAGGAAAATTTCATATTTGGAGTTCCTGGTGGAGCTTAGATTGCATACATTTTATAATTATTCAGTGTATTATTTTATTAATCGCGCAACTTTTTAATGATATGACCGATTGAGTTAAAAGCAGGACCTTGCACCTGAATTAACCCGAACCCCTAACACCCCTAAACACCCTTAAAAATCAAACACCCGAAACCCATATAACCCGAATGATTCTACCAAAACTTGTATAAATCATTCGGGTTAAATTTCAAAAAAATTTGATTATTACAAACTCTTCATGTGATATATCATTTTGTATTTATTTCTTGTGGTGAGTTCGATTCTGTAGTTAGATGTTTAATAACAATAATAAATTGTAAACAATCTTAGAATCAATCACAGGTAAATTCAATAATTATTTTCTTGATAATATAATCCAATAAAATCTTTTTATACCTAATAGGCATGTAATATAATCTATTACTTTATTAGTAGGTATATAAAATAAATCCAAATATAGACAAGAGCAATATAAAATATAAACATGGTCTCAACAAAACTGAATAAGGTATTGACAGTCGTGGCCAAAATATCAAATATTAATAACTAATAAATAATAATACCTAGTATTATTTCATATTTGCCACCAACTTCCCAACTGGTATTATTAACACTTCATAACTGTCTATACCTAAATTAGTAATGAATATCGTAATTCTTGGCTATTTACCAGTTTTCCGAAAATCGCGAAATCATAATTTATATTTTATTTTATTTCTCTACGCTTCAACGCCCCTATGGCCTACCTATTTTAAACATTTTATTATATTCGTCGACTTCGCAAGTGGTAAATTGCATGTTTGTAATTTGTATCTCTCTATGACGTACCTCTCATTTTATTGCTGTTATTATTAATAATAGGGTGGGGGGTCATCAAAATGTATGTTTTTCCCAGACCCGACACCCGTATTAATCAATATGACCCGAATTATAGAGATTTTGAAAACCCGAATGTTTGTTTAAACTTTTTATTCCGGTGCTTGAACACCCGAATACATTCAGTACCCGAAACCCGAAATCCGAATAAATGATTCGGGTGCTAAGCCCTGGTTAAAAGTGATACTAATAGATTCCTTGTCTTGGATTGTGTTTATAGCATATTTTTCCAATCCCTATAGGCAAGACTGGGCATTAACGAGTTAAAAATTAAAATTAAGTTAAAACGTTAAGTTAATTAACTCGTTACTTTTTTTTCAAATTAACTTTAAACCTAATAAGTTTTTTCAAGATTAACGTGTTAACTTCAAGTTAATTTTATTTAAAAAATATCTAAATTTAGTTAATTTTCATCCGAAGAATAACGCACATTTTTTAATGTGTTTTTTCTTTAATGTATCATTTTAAATTTACCCAGTAATTTACTTGGACGTAAAGAAAAACTATCTAATAAAGCATATAATATGACTGGAATTTTTTATTTTTGCAAATCACCAAATTTTAACTTTACACCAAGTTAAGTTACTTTTTTTTCAAAGTTAACTTTTAACTTAACGAGTTAACGAAAAAAAATACGAGTAACTTTTAACTTAACTTAACCTAATTATTTTAAAATAACTTAACTTAACAAGTTAAAAAACTTGCCCAGCCTTGCCTATAGGTAGATAGCTGAAAGATAGCTCAAACATGAACTTTATCTTGGCTCAAGCAAAGATAATATTTATTTTATTTTTTATTTATAGGGTGGCCATTGGTTACATATTACCATTGTTTACCTATTATAATAAAATATTAAAATTTTAAACTGAATTCTGTTTATTGGTCACTTGATAACGTCTGGACCAATTTGACTCAAATAGTTTAGTTTATAATATCGTCCAAATAAGGTAAAATATACAGAAAGAAAATTGATAATGTTACCTGGAAGAGGTCCTAACACAATGATTTTGATATTTATGATGAAAATGGAAAATTTTTTTGGTTGCCACTGGTTATTCGGGCAGATGAGATAAAAGCATGCATCGAATTGCCCCTTTATGGCTTTGAATAAAGAAATTATATCTTAAAACAGATATGACAGTTTAATGTTTGTTAAAAGCTCATAATATACTAAAAACTACTTGACACGTTTTGTGAAATCTTCCAATTGTTCTTAGAGATTTCAGGAAAGTTTAGGAAGTAGTTTAAACCAGAACCAAATTGTATCAAGTGCAATTATATATTTATTCAATCTGCCACACGCTTTATCCTTGTTGGTTAAATTAGTTCACAAAGCGAAGAACGCCGATGCCGATTTGCCGTGAACTGAGGTATACTAAAACCAAGTTACATCTATAGAGTACTATAATAGTACCTACTATGTTTTATATTTTTCACGGGTGAAGTTAGGTTCTACAGCTGAAAATATATGTTGGTTTAACTGAAGTTAATAGACTCAAAAACAACAAGACCGTTTTCAATAAATGATACATCAATTGATTCTTTGGGCTTTAGAGGGTGTTTTTTTATAATTAGTAGAAATGTGACATATTATACGTTAGTATAACCTATTTTATTTATATTCTATTATTTGTGTTACTCATATAGCTCTAAAAGACGATAATTACAGTGGTAAGTAAATAATTATTATAGCCAATATTCTATGGAGTATGATATTGATTATTGTTTAAACTTTAAAGCATTGTTTTTCGATACAATAAATATTTAAATTATAAAGCGAATTTAATGCATGTATATTATATATTTCTGTGCATCTAAAAAGTGGCTTACCCAGTGAGCGGGGCTAAGGATTCTTCAGACCCCCACCCCCACAATATTGGACATGTTATGGTATAAATATTATATAATAAAAGGCAAAGTACAACCCATGATATTTCTGAAAACGATTTTAAGAAACATTTTGCGTATTATCAATTATTATTTGCAAAGTTTATTACGGTTATGGGATGTAGTAATAACGACCTACTATAAGGTAACGGATATCAAATTCTGAATTGCTTAGTTTAACCCCGTCGCCTTCCATTAAAAAATCCTGGTTACGCCACTATATCTAAATAGAAATAATTATGCTAATAAAATAACAATAAATAGGTACCTATACCAAAGTTATTGTACATTTTTTCAGTCTATGGAAAACTGCTCGTAAAAGCTTATACTAACGGTAATTAATAGACTAGTTAATTTACTTACATTAATCTGACAATTAATATAATATTTTATAGTTCATTCAAATACGTATTAATTATACCAATAATTAGTTGTATAATAAGGGGGGAGTTACCTAGGTTGGGCCACTTTTGACATTTAGGAGTATTCCAGTTATTTAAAATTATAATTATTTAACTGCACTTAAAGGTATCTAAGCATGTGAACAAAAGTTTGATAGTTATTTTCTTTGTCAATGGTAGAATGATTACAAATTGATCCAACTTAGGCAACTGGTTATATTATTTGACCCAATTATATTTTTTTATTCAACCCCCCACATTATAAAACCCCAAACATGAACATAAGTCAATATATTATATTAACCAAGTTTTGAACGGTTCATTGCGGGCGCACACGAATTGCATACCAAAACAGGTAAACGAACCTTTTTGAACGAATTATATCCCAGACGCACTTCATGTTATTTTCACTAACACATTTTTTTTAGCGATTCCCAATGCTTAATAAAAATAATAATAATTAATTAAAAATGTATCAATAACATAATATTATTACCTATATGAAAACCGGTTTTTAGTGGTTATTTATTTTCAATAAAAATACTACGGACTTCCCAATCGGTATGAGTATGGATTAAAGGCGAGGCACTGTATAAGAAAACCTAGTTTAGTATAGTATAATACTATAATAAATTAGTGATTAGTTATTGCTTATCTAACACAATATAAATATAAAATATTCCGTTTTATTTATTGTTTCTTGTAATCACAGTGACACATGTACGAATGTACGATGTTCAAGTTTTAAATATAATGGGCATTTAAAACAATTCAATCTTATTTAAAAAAAAAAATTCCCCCCCTCCCCCTGGCTACGGACTTGTATATTATGGAAATATCACATTAGAAACTATAATAATTAACTGTAGGTGAAAAAGTAACATGAATTGTTCGTTTATCTGACATAATGATACATAATTCGTGTGCACCGGCGTATGCTAGGGTTATACCAGCGTAGTATGCAGTGTACGGATCATTCTAGGTTTTTACAATTTTTGGAAAATATATGAATTTTTTTGAACCATGACTCTTTTTTGATTTTTAAGCTTGTATGATTAGTACATTGTACATATATGTCCAAATGTGTATATTTCATAAACGTTCAACATTCTTAAGAAACAAATTTGAGTGTAACGATACATGTTGGTAGAGAGCGATCGTTCCAGAAAACACATTTCTGTGGTGTGTCAATAGTATCGGGCTGAGACTTACTGTGAATAGCTATACATTTTAAAAAGGTTTATGTTTTAAATTGATGTATTTATTTTTTATTAAAAATAAAAAACATAAAGAATTCATAAACTACACGGCTTAAAGTAAAAACCTTAGAGAACTGCAACGCAGCCACTTCATCGTGCTAATAATTACCAGACGTATTTTTTAAGTGGACGACCGTATGAGTTTGGTCTCCTTCTAATTTTAGTCTTCATGTTAATAATAATAATAATATGATATATAACTCCAAAGACGTTATACAACGGTATTAAACATATGTATAAATTTTTTTATTATAATTCATGTTTAACAATTGGGTATAATTGAGGTGGTCCAATTTAGGTGCCTAACAAATATTAGCCTCTCCCCTAACTAAAAAAAAAGAGTTAATTTAATTAAAACTGATTTATTTTTATTTTTTAGCTCAGGCGATTCCTCCTAATTTTTTTTGTATTCAAAAAAATTTAAAGTACATGTTTGAAAAGTATGGAGGAAAATTATAATTATTTTTTATAATTATAATTTATAAATTATTACATTAAATTAATATATATTAATATTATACTATATTGTTATGATTTATATACCTAAGATTTATGAATGTATAATATTAATAAATTGTAGTAAATTGTAATCATATAAATCAATGTTATTAGTACAATATCAATTCACAATTTGATATTGATATTGTACTAATAACATTGATTTTATGATAAACCATAATTTTTCTACATTAGGCTTATTATTTCTTTATTATGTATTTATGTGTCTCATCCCATAGTTTTAATAAATTACACCTTATTATTTTTTTTATATAGCCGTGTGCATGTAACTAACATATGTATAACTTTAAATTTTAAATAAATGGATAAATAAAACTACATTTTACATTAATTAATTCTGTATACAAAATACGCATAGATTCATTTTACCTTACCAAGATTTTTTTCTACATATTTTAACGAGTTAAGAATTATGGTGAATTCAGAATCTTACACTTGGTCTCCGTTTTGGAGTTTTAGTAATTTTATTTTATTATTGAAAACAGTTTAGGTATCTACATAAATAATTCTCCTCGCCAAAATATCGGTTTAAAAGCTGAATTTGACGTTAACAGTTTCAAAAATCTCCCTGCAACTGTTGAAAATTTGTACCTATCATACATTTTTTCATTGAGGGAATATGGTAAATACGGTTAGTTCACGCATTTTAATGGATCTAAGAAATGTGGATTCGGGTGATAGTAGTGGCCAGCGGGGTACAACCTCTTTTAGATTGGAGTATAATACTTCCGATTAGCTAAAGTGTAGTTATGGACAATATTGAAGACTTCAGTAACGTACCTATTTTGCCTATACAATTCGCTGTGCAACACATTATATATTTTATGCACACAATTTAAAACAGTTAATAGATACAAGCTGTATTACCATGCTAGTTTTGGAGATATATGAAATCACGATGGTCAATCCCTCTTCGGCGGAACTAATTGATAGTGTTGAGATCGGAATTCATGCCATGCGAATTTTCTATGGAGGTAATATTTTCGGTCTTGTGATTTTTTTTCCAGATTTTTCGAAAAACACTGAAAATTCTTTTGCCATTAAGAGTCTAATAATTAGACTCTAATTCGATGTTGTTTCATATTAAATGTTTTCGTAACTTTTATATAATATATGCGTGATAATAAAACTATATTTCTAAACTCATATATATTATGTTTTCACATCTTCTGAGGCAGTGGCGCCGAGTTCAGTAAAATAATGTGATTCAATTCTAACCAAAGCTCACAAGAATTTAATTTAATACAATAAAATAATAAAAATGTAATATTATAATTAGGACGCACATACTGACCAGGTAGTTTCTAGAGAAATTATAAGAAGATCTTTAAAACGTAAAACAAATGATGACTTACATATACTTCCAAGTAAATTGATACGTCGTGATTTACAAAATATGGAGGATATTTTGTTAAATTTAACTCATACGGATATGAAGTTGTTTAGGCGTTCTATATATGAAATAAGAAGAAAGCATTTTCCGAATTTACCGACATCAGCCGAAATTGCTATCGAACAGTTAAATGAAATGCAAAATAAAACTCAATACAAGGCTGAACAATTTTGTTTTGTGAGTGATAACAAAAATATTATTCTATTTACATGCAAAATTAATTTAGAGGCAATTTCAAACGCGGAACATGTTTTTGGAGATGGAACGTTTACTTATGCTCCAAAATTTTTTATGCAACTGTATACATTACATATTTACAAAAATAACTATTATCTTCCTCTTGTTTATTGTTTTTTACGCAACAAACAGACTTTGACTTATTTGATGTTATGGGATATGTTAGGAAAATTATGTGTGCAACTAACTAACAAGCCACTTCAAATAAATATTTTCCATACTGATTTCAAAATTAGTTTATTATAATTTCCATCTAGGGCAAAGTTGGTATCGACGTATCCAACAAAATAAACCACTATTAAACGAATATTTAAACAAATCATCAGAAATTGGTGAATGGCTTAAGTGTTTTTTCGGTTTAAGTTATTTACCACCAGATGAAATCTCGGACGGCTTTACGGAATTGCTATCAATTGCACCTATGACTATGTTTACCAAATTCACAGATTATATTCTAGAAAATTATATTTTGCTTGACTCAGATTTCCCTCCAGTTATGTGGGCAAGTGCACCACCTACGTGAAACTGGCACTACAAAGTTGGCACAATGATCTAAAACCATTCCAACAAACTCTAATCGGACTTGTTGGACGTTGTTGGACAATTGTTGGAATTTGTTGGAACGTATTTCAAAAGTTATTCAAGTTCAAAGTTTGTAGTGCCAACTTCACAACTGGCACTACAAATCAAAATAGAACGCTAAAAATAGATCCAAAATATACACATAACATTTTAAGACGTTGTTGGACTTTTGTTAGACACCGACTAAAAAAATATTTTGAATTTATACAGTGTTAAGGGTGTCGGTGCCAGTATTTACAATTTTCGAAATTTCTATGCTATTTGAATATTATGTTTTATATTTTAGTTATTGCCTTAATTATAATACTTTTCCACTAATCTACAGCTCGATACTTATTTAGAATGGGTCGATACGGTGTATTATATCAACGAAAATGACTTCACGGGAATAACTCTCGCGCCCTGTAGATTTGTCGGATTTCGTTAAATTTTTTTTATCTGAAAGATGAGAAATTTCAACAGGTCAGTTCATAGCTCGATTTTTCATTTTACTTTGAATAGTAGTAGAAAAAAACGTCTGAAAAAAGACAAATATTATGCATTTTTCAAATGCATATTCCAGTTTCTATAATTAAAGTTTTCAAAATCAGGCTTTGATTCGACCCACAGAATGTTCTCTACTTTAAGATAAAAAAAAATTAACGAAATCCGACAATTCTACAGGTCATGAGAGTTTTTCCTGTTAGACATGTATTTGTACCAAAAAACGCACCGGCACTGACACCCTTAACTGTTAAGTAGTTAAGTTTAGTTCATATAAAAAATGATATACCAATTAAAAATGTTTAAATAGAAAAAATTTATATTTTGTATTATTAAGTTCTGGTGTCCAACAACTTTAAAAAGTGATCGAACAAACTTGTTTACACATCGTAGAAGAAAAATAATTACTCCAACAACTTTCCTAAGTTTTTAAATCACCATTTTGTTCAAGCACTACATTATTCATGCAATGAACAGACGAATAATGGATTTGGAGGCCATACAGTTGATAATTTTAATTCACCCAGAAAAGCTTTAGATACTCAATAATGTTTAATTCACACATACTTATGCAAGTATATCACTCAAGTATCCAATTTTAAATGTTTGCCAAACCTAAAAGTTAATTAATAGTTTATCGTTTTTAGTTCATACAGTGGATTATAATCATTATATGATAATCAAAAGTGAAATATATCATGTATCACATACAAGGAACTAGGAAGTCAAGTCAATATATTCACAACTTTCAAGACTTTGACTTTCTTGAAGATTTTCCTAAGATTCTCCTAACCTAACCTAACCTAACCGCCGTCTCAGATGAAGCCATACAATATTGGAGCGAATTTTGAAACATATAGGTGAGAATATTGTTGATAGGTTTATATTCTAAATCTATTTTACTGGCTTAAATCAAAAATAATAATACCCATTACCGTACCGTTATATGGATATTAAACGTTATGATGGAATGACTGTTTAACGTTATATGTATATTAAACGTTATGATGGAATGACTGTTTAACGTTATATAGAATTTAAACGTTATTCAATAACTTAACGTCGGCTAAGAGGCAATACGTCGTAAGTAAAAAAAAAGGTATTTTGAGATATATACCTACATCAAAATATACAGAAAAAACAAACACATAAATTAGTGAAAATATCACGTATATCCCACAAAAACCCAAGGAGAATAGAAATGTTGAACAATTTTCATGCGTACCTAATCTCATTGATTCCCATATCAGTTTTATGGGTTTCCTGAAAAAACCACTATTTGGAGATACGACGTATTAGCCGACGTTAAGCGTTTAAACGTTTTAAAAATGTAAACGTTATGAAGCGTTTAGCGTTATCTGATGGATATAGCTTGTTTCCCACACAAAACAGAGTGATTGAAAAATATAATATTACAAAAATAACCATTATATATATTTTACAGACAGTTATAATTTTATAAATATTTTTTTTTTTTTTCAAGCAGTTATATGTTTCAATCGTTTATCGTTTCTGTTTCGTTATCCGTTATCCGTTTTCAATCGTTTATCGTTTAGTGATATGTTATCCGTTAACCGTTTCGATCGTTTATCGTTTACCGATATATTATCCGTTATCGATTTCAATCGTTTTTTTGATGTGTTTAACGTTATACTCATAACATTATAAAAACGTTTTGAAGCCCTGATCGAAAGTGCTCAGCCCGTTTAGTCAAAAATTGTAGTTTCTATAATAACTTTTCAAAAATATAAAATATACAATATACCTAACCGTCATTTTCCATAAGCATTTAAAGTTCACATCCATCAATGATTTACAAATTATTTTTTAGTTATAAAAGTATAAATGTTCAATTGTATATGTAGCTTATGCTTATACTATAGATAATATGATTTTATTGAATCTGTTCTTTTTTCAAACAATGGTTATTGCTTGATTTAAAAGTTAATTATAAAATTAAATCTTAATTAAAAAATACTCTGCTCAAAAATTTAAATATTTACTTTCCAAATACCTGCTTAAAAAATTGAATCACATATTTTATTATTTTAATGTTCTTTATAGTTTACACACAGATCTTGCCCGTCTCTGATTTAAACAATTGGTTCAAAAGCCACCTCAAGCTGTTATCACACGTGTCATTTGTGAATCCGTGACTATTGAACAAGATTTGTTGACAAAGTCTTTACTTGTTAGGATGATTGGCTTTAACTGTGGAAAATATGTCCACAAAAAATATTGAATTTATCGCTGATAGGCTGTTAAACGAATTGGAGTGTCCTACAGCTAGTACGTACATTTTAATGATCATAGTTATATTAATTATCAATTTTAATTAAATATGTAAATTATAGGTTTACAGATTGTCAAACTTGTTCTTGTTTACAACAACAAAAGGCAAACTGCTTTAAAAATGAGTAGGCGATTACCAAAAAGCTTCAGCAGCTGTTATTAAAATTCCTCAATTATCAACAATGATAAAGACATAATTGATGAAGACTTTTAAATTAGATATATTCTGATAGGTACCTATTTCCTTTTATTTTTGTAAATATTTTTTCTATGTTTCCTCCCACCATCCATCAGAAAGTAATAATAGTCTATTCAGAATAAGAACACACCAGGCGGCTATGGTCAAAACTGGTGTGCTCTTATTCTGAATAGACTATAGTTACTTTATTTAACCAATAAAAACTATACCAAAGCACTCTGGAATTATTTTGTCAATGTCATATTTAAGAAAACTTTATTTTTAAATTTTATAATAAATAGAGAAGTATTTAAAATGTTTATAAATTATACTATGATACTTTTCATATTTCTCGTATTTACAGTTCAATAAAATTGTATTTTAAAATTTAGAAATATATGACTAATGTGTTGTAATTTATTGTTATACTTGCTGCAGTTATTCGTACATACTAAATAAGAAATTCTTACTAAGTAAGCAGAAATAAATTAAAATATAATATAAGATATTGCCGTAGCCATCATCAAAAAACAGTTAAAACATTTTGTTTTTCATCTCTATGGACTTAAAACTAAACCTTATGATATTAATATGTTGATTTCAATTTTTTAGAGAGAAACAAGTTTATTTAAAGTGAATTGCCCGTCTGTTGGATTGCCTATATGACTCAGTGTAAAAATTCAGACATAATTATTTTTGTAATATTATAAAATATGGATAAAACAGTATATAAATAAAACTAATGAAATTAAAAAATATAAAACTTATAATAAAATATTGAGTGATTTTTGAATATAAATATAAATCATTATGCTTAAAACGTGGCGATCTAGATTATTAGTAAAAGAAAAGTGCTTATTTATATGATTGTGTACAGTATTAAGAATATAAGTGTTTATGAATAATGTTAAGCGTATTTCGCATGATAACTAAACACTAACTAAGTTGTTTAGCATTTATTTACTTTTTATGAACTATTTAATTACAAATAGAGCGTGGACTTGTTTGATTTTGCATATTTATATAGGTTTGTAGTATGATGATAATATGGTAGTGACCACAGAATTTGTTTTATTACAATTACGATTGAAATTGTGAATCTTTTGGTCAGAATATTTCAATAATTAACTAATTTTCTCCATTATAAGGACTTATTTTATTATTATAATTGCATATTTCTGAGTGTTTTTTTTTAGAAATTTTTTAACTCATTAATATTGCAATATTATTCTAGTAGTTTAATTTTGATTTTTAATGTGTTAATTGCGCCATAATAATAAAGAAATTTATTTTAATTGATAAGGAATTTAAAAAAAATAATTCCTGGTAGTGAATGACAGTAGTTAGAGCTCTGAAATTGTTTGTTTTGGTCAAGAGTAGAATCTCTGGAATAGTACATCTATATTAAATTTTTGAATAAAAATAGGTAGATATTTGTATGAACTTCTAACACGTGATTTTTTAAGAAATTTGTCAAAATTCTAACTTCAGGTGCTCATAAAAAATTAATTTGACTTTCAGGTAAAAACATTTTTTTTTGTTAAATTTAGGAAAACATAAGGGGAATTGAGTATGAAAATATCAAACCTTAGATATGCATAGAACATTTTTTATGAATTTCTAACTCGAAATAATAACCAATTTTCGTGATTTTGATGAATTTTGTCAACATCTTAACTTCAGATGCTTATAAAAAATTATTGTGGTTTTTGCACTCCCGAAATTTTCATATGCCTATATATATCTTAAAAAGTATCGCAAATTTTAATTAATTCAATATACTAATATAAGCTTTCTGGGAAAGTGCCATGCGTCTAACGTTAATTGTATTAGGGTTACACCAAAAACCAAAATCGATTTTGCGTTAAAATTCCCATTTTTTCTTAATTTCTATGATGTTTTTCCTGGCGCTTTTGTAAATTATTGGGAATTTTAAATTTTGATCTTCCGAACGCACTAACTAGATTCACTTTCCCCTCGAATCGAACAAGACTGCCCCAAACGGTGGCGACAGACACCAAAAATGAAAAAAGTAAAAACACATCATTGTAAAATCAATACATTCATCGTTACGCTCAAAATCTAACATTGTGTAAGCAATTACTGTTTTTTTTCTTTAGGTCGCTAATAGTTAAATTTAAAATGTTAGGGTCACGCTCATAAAAGGTTGGGAACCACTGGTCTAGGCAATGGAGAGGGTCTCTTTTTCTAGTTATAACTTAAAATAGGGCCCAGATGCTGATGATCTTTTCATCTTCTTTTGAAACAACATAATATAGACGATGCTTTCCATGCTTAAAACGTGTTTTAATAACATACGATTCTAAAGAGTGTATAACAGGAAGACCTGACAAATGAAATAACATGTTCCAATCAATATATCAAAATACCTAGCCAATTAGTGAATCTGTTTTTTATAAAAATGTTAATTGTAAAAACATTTATTTAAGAGGACCCTACCGGCCCATACATTTGTTATCTCCGTCTCACACACGCACGACATTGATAGAAAATTCAAAATTGTCGTTCACTAGTTTCAATAGTGTGTTGTGAGTTTTGATACTAGAGTGAATTGACCTATTAATTATTATACTACTTTTAGGTAAGGACATTATATATTTATATGTGCGCATTATATGCGTTGCCGATTTTTCAAAATCTTCATTTTCAAGAAAGATAAGTCTATGCGTGTCCAGATCTCATCCACAGGTCGTGCACAGCAGTGGCATATCCAATGAAAAGGTTTCTCTCCCCCCCCCCCCCCAAAAAAAAAAAAAAACAAAAAAAATTAGATGAAGGTCTGGAAATATGACCCCCCAAATTTTGAAATAAGCTTAATCAACTAGATAATAATCAAATCAATCTTAATATTTTTATCAGGAATAAAAAACAATATTCCTTTTCTCAAATAAATAAATAATTAGATAGGTTATATGAAATTGTATCTAGTTATTTTAAAATATAATAAGCGCAAATAATATTATTATCTAGAATATTTATAATAGGTCAAATCTCTCTAATATCAAAACTAACAGCACACTAGTGAAATTAGTAAACGAAAATGTGCTATGTCACATGTGTTGAAGTCTGAAGACCGGTAAAACAAAATATGCATTGGGAGTATCCTCTCAAGTAATGTAGTTTATTTTTTGAATTTTTATAAAATATAATTTCTTTTGTTAAGAAAAGTAAAGTATTTTGGTTGTTTACGAGAGGGCGTACGTTTGGTTTGTGCGCAATGACATTATACCGGCGAACGAAATTGCGACGAGCTAAAATGTAAAGATTATGTACACGATTTTTTGAACACTGCATTAATGTACCTATTTTGCCTACACAATACGCCGGGCAAGTGGGCAACACTTTATACTTGAGCAAAATGCAGGTAGGTACCTAATACCACGCCTATACAATAATATAAAAAAATCATAATGTTATTTATATTTATATTTTATATACTTGGTACTTACACAACAGTTTGTTCAGGATTCACAAAGATTTTCAGCGTATAATATAATACCTAGATCATTGGTAGGTATTAAATATTTGACGATATATATAAATTATAAATATTTACCTGGAGAGTTACAATTAACTACTAAAGTCTTGGCTAGATTTTCAAATAAAAATGCACGTCGGTTTTCAGCAAATATGTTCTTGAATCGAGAAAAACTTCGTTCTACATCCGTTGAAGATATCGGGGCATACTTAAAGTATACTAAGTCACTGCTTGAAAGATCTTCTGGTATATTGTTCGTTGAGGTATTTTCTCCAGTTATAATTTTGGATATATTTGATAACTGTCGAAATCCGTCATTTTTTTCAATGACATTTTTAAATTTATTGTATATTTCAACACCATTTGCACAAGATACTTCTTTAAACTTATTCTCAATATTTTCAACAATTTTAATGGAATCAGTTAACGGAAGACATTGCTTTTCTAAACTCGTTATGGCTGCTTTTAATATTCCATAATTTGAATAAATAAATACTAAATCGGCTTCCAAAATATTTTCTTCCAACATTATTTTTTTTACTTTTTCGATGCATATTGCGTCCTCGGCATTTAATTGCTGAACTACATTTAATATTGGTTTAAAATATTCACAGTAATACATTGCTGCCTCCAACCATGTTCCCCATCGTGTAATAATAGGTGAAGGAGGTAAAGGGACATCGGGAGCTTCTTTTTTAAACAGTTCAACACGTGAAGGGGCTTTTAAAAAAACTTTTTTCATGTTTGCGATTAGTTCATCAACTTTTGGAAAAAGAGAACGGATTTTTTCTGATGTCCGATGTAGTCCATGAGCAAGACACGTGATGTCGATCATTTTGGAGTAAAATGCTTTTATAGCATTTGCTGCTTTCACCATGTATGTTCTGTAACGAATAGTAATACGTTATCGTGTTGTATACCAATCGGCCATAAAGAAAACATTGCTTTGTCGAACAATTTACTAATTGTGGAATGTTTTTCTTAATAATGAAACCGAAGGTATATCTTTACCTGTATATTTTTCAAGAAACAAACGAACATGTCTATTCCCCAATTTTTCCAAAGGGATATTTGCTAGTAGTAATGTGTTGCATAAATCTTTGGCGAACATAGATTTGTCCGGTAATTTAGATATTTAATTAATAGATTGGGCAATAATTGTTGAAATTTTGATTTATTCTCATTTTTCCTATGAACAGCACGGATGTGTTTATCCGTTTTCAAATGCTGTGTAACAGTAAAGCGCTTTACACTATTGACTTTAATCTCACATACTTTACAAAAAAGAATTCCCCCGTCACATGCAAAAATATTTTCTCCAAATTCAGCAACATATTTACGAACAGACGATTGTACTTTTGACATTTTAATTTAAGAAACACAAATAGTCGAACACTCGAACGAATACACAATATCGCGAAGCACTGTCGTATAAAAACTAAACCATTAGTCCATTAGGTAGTTACTAGTTTTTCGTTACCAAGTTTTATCGTAGCAATAAACTTTATCTTATCTTATTTCACTCGTTATTATAAATCTTATTATAGCCCATATCAAATTATACTTCATGAATCATGATACACTGAATTGACGTAAGTATTGCACATAATAATAGTATACTTCATACTATTTTTTTTCTATATATGCATTATATTTCAGAAAATTGCTGAAATATGCACAATAATTTAAAATGGTCCAAATATGCAAAAATATGCCAAATTTAATTTTGCATATCAACACATTAGGTTAAGATTCAAGTTTTTATCTTACTTAGCTACTTTTTAGATAAATAGATAGAAATATGCAAATGCATACAATTCCGGGCCCAATTTATAATATATATTTTTAAATTTTTGATTATAATATATAATAATAAACTTAATTTAAATAATTTGTTAAATAGTATCAAGACTTACCTATCGTAAGATCCAAAAGGACTATAAGAATTAAAAAGTCTAGAATAATAATAAATTCAACCTCCGCTTTTAAAAACTTACTCTATTTTGGACATTTTCAGAAGCGGATTAATGATTAAACAATAATATTGCTCTATTATAAAGAATAAGTTTAACTATGCATCATTATAAATTGTACAGTTTATAATAAGCATTCATAGTTCATACACCGCATGTAGGTATTCACAAAAACAAGGATCATTATGTTTTTATAATTCAGTACCCTAAACCAAGGGCATCCATTAGGGGGGCAAGGGGGAAATGTCTAATATTGTCTATAGTAGACATTTTCCGTATTATAATTGATAAATTGAATAAAGAAAATTGATAAACAAAGGGTTTATTAATAACTACTTGTTTTATAATCACAGAAATTTATTTTATCCATCGGAAATATTATATTAATATAAGAAAAATATGTCAATAATTTTATCACGTACCTACTTCAATGATTTCAACAGTACCAGGTTGGTTAAGCGAGCTACGGAGAAAATCAAATTCACGATTCATAGTAGTACATGACAGCTCTGAAATTTTTTTTTTGGGTCATGGGTAGAACCTCTGGAATCGTATATATATATATACGCAAAAATTCACGTTTTTCTTAATTTTCTTTTGTTTTTTGGAGACTATAGTTACTGTTCATTCCGACGAAATTCCAATCAGAGGCTAAAATTGAATTCTTTTCGTACTACACACTTTATATTTAACTATTGGAGTTACCGCGGGGATCTTTGCACCACAATAAAATGATTTATGTCGGTATATTGGTAAGATTATTAATAATTATACAAAATAATTTTACAGTTAATGCACTGAACTATAATATATAGAGTATAGACAGTGAATTGGGGAATAAAAATCCCTGAACTTGGGAAAAATTATCCCCAGACCCCAGGCTACAAATATTGCCAACTCACAATCAAATGAAATTGTTTGATCAAATATTTTAAAACTAATTAGTGTAATATCACCAAATTATTAATATTTAATTACAAATATATACTAGGTTTAGAAATACTTATCATTAAAAAAATTAATATATAATTCTTAAATAATTTCCAAACATTAGGTAACAATAATATTATTTTGTTTTATATCACGGTTTGAAACAACGAACCTATGTTAATGGTTCTTTTAAAAACCTACACACTTTAACTATTGTTTGATAATATTTTAAAAATTTTAAATTTCTATCTATCTATTTCCCAATGTAAAATCAAATAATTTTTTAATTAATGAAGAAAAAAACTATGAAAAAAGTTACTATAGTTATTACAGGCCATTACACACTTTTTAATTTCGTATTCCACACTTAGCATTTACACACAATTTTAGTCCCTGATCCCAATGCACCTACTAGGTTCACTTTGCCACCGGAAAATATGAAAAGCAAAGCATTATTTCGACTACTTATCGTGTACACACACAAAAATAAAAATTTATTTTTTACACCATACAATGATTATTATAACAAATTTAAAGAATTTTGAATGCTGGATCACAAAATTATTTTGTTTTATGTATTAGATATATTAGGCTTTTGGTTTCTGCCATTTAATAGAAGACCAAGAAATGTATACATATTACTTACATTTTAACACTTTTAAACCGATATTAGTATTAAAAATATTTCAAATGACTGATAAAAGAATACTGTGTCTAATATAAAATTAACCACAGATGGTGCGGACTGCTTTGTAGGACTACAACAATGACTTTCATTAAGTTTGTAAGGACGAATATCACTTTATTATTCTAACAACTGCCTAAGAGGTAGCAATAGATCTCTACAATTTTGCTAAGATTTACAAGGTTGTGTAAATAGTTTAATTAATAATAGTCTCACAGCCTGTAGCTTAAATGAAGAAGTATAAATATTAAATATGATACCTTTGTAGTTTGTAGAGGTTAAATGGCTAAATCTCAAAACAACTCACATGATCATATTATGCATTATAAATACACTCCCTCAAGTCCCTCTGTACAATATACAAGATTATAATATAACATTAAATTTATATGTTAAGTAAGTTGATCTTCCATTCACAATATTAATGATAACAATTATCAATTAGTTTGCTTACCTTTTCTTCAAATGGTACAGTGATGTTATTAGAGGATATTAGCTTAACCACTGCTTCGAAAGATAAAGATAGAAACTCATCATATTTCACCACTTCTCTAAAAACATAAATGATAATTTATACAATTTACTAACCTAAATAGATAATTGAATTGTAATTCATATCCTACATAAATTGTTTTTGAATAAAAGTTTCAGAACTCAACAACAATTCCATACAGTTATATAAATCAGCTAACGCTTTGATTCCAAGACAATTTGTTGGATCCAGTTGTGCTTGTAAAAACTTGGCACATGCACCTTTTACATAGTCTAGCTGTAAGATACTTGAAGCTGATAATAGACCCTTGAGAAATAAACAATATGTTATAATCATTTTAAAGAAAGTGTATTACGAGGTGTATTAGCTTATAACAAATCAAATATGTTTTTATACCTCTACATTTTTTTCTGTTATCGTGATTTCTCCTGTATAAACATAATCAATTAATTGTTGTAAAATACTTGAATCTATTTGTCTTATTTTGACAATATCTTTATTGCTCTCATCAAAATTACTAGTAAACATTGCACAGAAATATGGACTAGCTGCGATTAAAACATTTTTATGTCCAATTACTATTTTACCATCATCTGCTTCAAATCTAACATCACATAAAACTTCATTTCTAAAAACAAAAATAAATTACTGATATTTATTTTGAATGAAGGTAAAATCATCATCAACATACTTGCGTTGAGACTGTAAGTTTTCTAGTAATGTGACAGAGTGAGAGTTATTTTTAAAATTTGTTGGTTTTAATTCTTTAGATGTCAGAACTTTGTTTAGATCACTTTCACAAAATGTAGTCTGTAAGGCATCCATTCCTTTTATTGACATAATACCTTTGGAAATATTTTTAAAATTGCGTTTAATTTTAATATAATCACTGGGCTAAATTTAAGTACCAGTAGACTGTGAAAACCAACATAATACTGAAGTTAAGAAATTATTAACTTATTATCTAGGTAAATTTATTAAATATAAATAATTGTTGAAATAAATAATATGGAAATAGAAATATATGTCCATTAGATAGTAAATTGTATGTAGCCATTCGTAAAATGTAGGTATTTATGTATGTAGATATAATACTAGATGTGTCATTTAAGTTTTATTAGTTATTGAAACTAATATTTTTACAGGTCCTTTTAAAATAGTTACCAGGTCACAACTACTACCTATTCTATTTAGTTTATATCTTAGTAGTTATGTACACATCTGCATATTTATTGTAACCCAAACATGAATTTATTTAAATAATATTAATAAAAAAATTACAATATAGGTTAGGTAATTCTAAATGGTAATAAATTAGATTCATAATAGAGATGTTCCTGGGATAGTATAACTACACAAGGATGGTTATACTAATTTTTACTCATGAAGACTAGACACTAGATTATATTCTATAGCATTGATACAAATTTTTTTTATGAATTTTGGCAACACGTTTGTTCTTTACTCGTTTTTCCAGAAAGTCAAAGTTTCTCCAAATGAGCAAGGGTAATGTGACTAAAGTAGCATACAAAGATCATTTTCTGGAAAAATGGGTACGGCAGGGATTATAAAAAGCCAGTCAGGAATTCGCAGGAATTTATCCCTAATTAGTAATTAATGGCACAACAAAACTATCGGTGGAAGACATAAGCGCCAAAATTGTATCGTACATAAGCGCCAAAATCATAGGTACCTGTGTGCCACTGTTAATAGTTATTAAATAAAAGATATTAAATGTAGAACTATATCGTTCAAAAACTCCAAACGTTTAATTTTAATCGACAAATGTGTAATCTGATTACGCTAGATTGTCACATAGACAGTCGTGTGCGAGCAGTTTTGTGTTATAACATATTGTTAGTACCTACCTTTTTCGAAAGCATTTGTTAAAATGGATTTTACAAAAACTGTTACGAATAAAGGTGTTGTATGTATTTTATTTTAAGAGCAAAAATAACGATTTAGGTTCATTACGATGTATTAAATTTACATTGATTTGTATGTAGGTACATCATAATTTATGATATTAATTTTATAATATAATATAATTTTTATAAGACGGCAATATTTTCAAATAACTATTTATATAAAATAATATTAATATAATATAGTATTCATATAATATCATTTTTATAAGATACATCAATTTTGTAAAAACTACTTATATAAAATATTTATTTTGGCGCAAATGACATGTCATTTTTGCACCTTTGGCGCTTATATCATATGTTGGGTATAACAGGTATAAAATATTAGATTGGCGCTTATGTGCTACACATTTTGGCGCAAATGATAGGTCATTTTTGTGCCTTTGGCGATTATGTCGTACAGCCAAAATTATAAAATTCACTTAAATGGTTGGGCATAAATACAATTTTTATCACCTAACTAATAAATAATGACTATAGGTATCATAAACTACATAAGTCCACATACAGGTGCTCCAAACGCAAACAATTGAGTGTACAATTTTTGTAATATTCTTACTTGTCGCGTACTAGTGGGTGGTGCACAGTATAATGTATAATATATAGGGCAGTGAAGTTGTTGCATTTGCATGTTTTTTTTAAATGGTTATATTTATTGCTGAGTGAGCTTAAAATATGTTTCATTAAACTCTTAATTTAAACCAAAAAAAATTATATTGCAATAAATGCAATTTTGGTGATTTTTTTAATTTTACTGCAATTTTAACTATTTTTGATAATTTTCGTTTACATTTAAGATTATATAACTTAATATATAAAATAAAAGTAACTAAACGTAGCAGTGAACAAATTTCTATATTTGTTGTAATACCTACTTATTATTTCTATAGAGCGATTATCGCATTTTGGTCGTTAAGATAAAAACTTGTCCCTCAATAACATATAATATTATCGTCTATTTATTTTATGATCGTCAAAAATCATCCGCACGTTTTTGTGGCACGTACTGTAGTCGTTCTTTATACTTTGTCGCGTCTATTTCGTCCGTTAAAATGCCAAAAGTCAAACCGATTAAATCAGCCATTTTAAAAAATTACGTATCAGAATTTGGTGACGCTATATTTTCTTCTGATGGCAGTATTCTCTTTTGTAAAATGTGTGAAGTGCAAGTATGTGCCGATAGACGATATATTGTGACACAACATCTAAAAACAGATAAACATTCTAGGGCAGTAAATAAGAAAAACAATACAAAGTCACAAGTTCAACAATTAGTAACAAATACAAAAAAGTCAAATTTTTCGTTTGATCTGTGTAAAGCATTGATGTCAAGTAATATTCCGTTACATAAAATTAGTAACATACATTTCCGGTCATTTTTGGAAAAATACACTGGAAAAGAAATTCCAACAGTTACCTACTACTTTACGCAAAACATAAATATTTTTCAATGCAATTTTTAAATTTATAAGTGCAATTTTTAATATATTTTAATGCAATAATGCAATCAATTTAGTGTGTTTTTTAATGCAATAACTTCGCTGCCCTAATAATATACTATATGGCGATTCTCAGCGTGGCGTGGATGGTGGATTCAGCGGTGAGCATATTCGGCGAGTGACAAACTGGCAAGTGACACAGCGACGCAGATTACGGAGTCGTCGAGTCAACGACTAGGAAATTAAATAAATAAATTATTTAAATATGTTCGCGTTTGCGTGCGATATGGCTTCGACGGCGTCGCGTCGCGGTATACAGTAATATTGATATTATTAAAATAATAATAATATTTCGGTACAAATAGGTACAAAATAAACAATATAATTAACAGAAAACGCGTATACACTACACTTTCCGTGAATGCGTGTGTACTAATAAATATATTATAATAATGTGCAGGAATTTTCGGCGTTCATCACTATGGCCTACCGCCTACGCCTTACAGTAACAATACGGAATATTTATTATCAAACGATTTTCATTCGGCAACGATTAAAGATAATATTATATACGAATGATTCGATTATAGTGCGTCGAGAACCATGATGTGATCACGACAACCCGGCTATTTGGTGGGGGGTGCTCGGCAGTGCGGCACAACGAGAATCGGTCGGTGGCATAGACATATAATATATATTATGTCTATGGTTGGTCGGTGGACTGATTATTCTCTCGTGGGATAGAGTATAGTATCTATAGCCGTGGTTATGCCGTTATGACTTATGCTGTACGCCTGTACCCACTAAGATATATCTTAGATATTTATACTATATTAGTGAGTGGCTGTACCTAAGATATATCATAATTCTGGTTTTTATGATTTGCTAATTTGATAACAGTCGATTCACTATATTATTATTATGCTAAATGTGATTTGCTGATCGTAAATTTGCGATACTAGACAATAAAATGCCCGTGTTACGCTTTAGGTAAGTTCTATTAAATCAAAGTCATAGCGGCAGCGTTCCTGAAGTCGGTAAAATTAAAATGACCGCCACATCGGCCAGGACCAACGCCAATAGATAACGTTCTAACTTATCACTAAGATAGTAATAATTGTTATCAGATAAATAATATTATTATTTTTTCTCGTATGCAGATTGCAGACTTTAAATTTGAATCACTCGGGAATCGCGATTATTTGAAATTTGAACAAAAATACAGACTACAAAAGAGTCGTACAGAGTTCTTACAGTAATTCATACATTTTAGTACAAAACGACAATGGACAAGTGTATTTCTTTCAGTAAAACATCCAATGTATCGCCTCGCCACATTACGTTAATCTTCATTTGTAAGTATTAATTTCTTGTTGTATTGATTATATGTGTTAATAATTTGTTCACAAATATAGATTTCCAAAAAATCAATGAAATAGAAGGTAATAATGGCTAAAAATCTTCGGACTAAATGATTATCCCAATATCTACCTGGCATAGAATCTGCGGTAATCATTTCACAATAATTAGTGGTTGCAAACAACGCTCAGTAAATTAGTAAACATGGTCAGAGGCTGTCTCAAAACATAATCCAAACCACTTGTCTGGGATAGAGAAGTAAAATAAATGTTAGTCATTCACGGCAACATTGGTAGGTACTACTGTGAGCACGACTAGTAAATCGCATCTAATAGCGTTTTCGATTTGACGCACTTTTTGCACTCGGTGCGCACTCAGTGCAAAAACGTATTCAATTTAATTGCACTGACAACACTTACGCGCACTGAGTGCTCATTTTCTGCACCTCCGATTTTGTCAGTGCAATGAGTGCATTTTATAAATATGAACCGTTTTTCTCGATAACGGGGAACAAAATACGGCGGCCCTATTAAGAATTGTATTTCTTTATTTATAATAAACTAATGCAATTTTCATGCAACACTTGCTCTGTGCCACTGGAATTTCAGTACACACTATTTTGTCAAATCGAAAACGCTATAAGAGGTAAAATCGCTTAATATAATTCATAAATCAGGTAGGCATTTATATATTTTTTAGAATTTGCATTTTCAGAAAATTTTGTTTCTCCAACGATGAGTTAGAAGAAAATGAACAGACGAAAAAAGGATTTGGAGTCCATACAGTTGATGAATGTAATTCACACAGAACAGCCTTAGATACTCAATGATGTCTAATTCACCCACACTTATGTAAGGATATCACTCAAGTATAGAATTTTAAATGTTTTCAGAAACCAAATGTTACTTGATAGTTTATCTTTTTTAGTTCATACAGTGGATTATACTCATTATAGTTATCAAAACAGAAATATATAATGTACCACATACAAGGAGCTAGGTAGTAGGTCCAATGTATTTACAATTTTTCAGACGTTGACTTTCATGAAGATAATTCTACCGACTCATGTGAAGCCATACCTTATTGGAGCGAATTATGAAACTGAAAGGTGAGCATATTGTTGATAGGTTTTTATTCCAGATCTATTTTACTGTGCTATTAGCTAACATACTCACCTGTTCACGCGGACACATTGTATAATATCTAATTGTGTCCGTGGTCAAAATAAACTAATATATAAACAATTATATGTTACAATCTTAAAATGTCCATGACTTGTTTTAAAAATATAATACAAATATAACAAGTGCTTGCCAACGTAAGGTTCTTTAAAAAATATTCTTGCCTTTAAGTTTGATTATAAACTATGTCATATCACTCTGATATATTAAGACTAACAGTACAAAACTG
>NC_042495.1:33655657-33660640 GCF_005508785.2 Acyrthosiphon pisum | reverse complement strand
AAAAAAGTGTCAGAGATTAATCATAAATTATGCAAATGTGTTGATATGCAAAATTAAATTTGGCATATTTTTGCATATTTGGACCATTTTAAATTATTGTGCATATTTCAGCAATTTTCTGAAATATAGTGCATATATAGAAAAAAAATAGTATGAAATATACTATTATTATGTGCAAGACTTACGTCAATTCAGTGTATCATGATTCATGAAGTATAATTTGATATGGGCTATAATAAGATTTATAATAACGAGTGAAATAAGAAATAAGATAAGATAAAGTTTATTGCTACGATAAAACTTGGTAACGAAAAACTAGTAACTACCTATAATGGACTAATGGTTTAGTTTTTATACGACAGTGCTTCGCGATATTGTGTATTCGTTCGAGTGTTCGACTATTTGTGTTTCTTAAATTAAAATGTCAAAAGTACAATCGTCTGTTCGTAAATATGTTGCTGAATTTGGAGAAAATATTTTTGCATGTGACGGGGGAATTCTTTTTTGTAAAGTATGTGAGATTAAAGTCAATAGTGTAAAGCGCTTTACTGTTACACAGCATTTGAAAACGGATAAACACATCCGTGCTGTTCATAGGAAAAATGAGAATAAATCAAAATTTCAACAATTATTGCCCAATATACCGGACAAATCTATGTTCGCCAAAGATTTATGCAACACATTACTACTAGCAAATATCCCTTTGGAAAAATTGGGGAATAGACATGTTCGTTTGTTTCTTGAAAAATATACAGGTAAAGATATACCTTCGGTTTCATTATTAAGAAAAACATACGTTGATGAATGTTATGAAGACACAATGAATAAAATACGAAACGAAGTAATGGGAAAGAAGATTTGGGTGTCCATAGATGAAACAACTGATGCTACTGGCCGATATATTGCAAATGTTGTGATTGGTACTTTAGAAGTCGATAAACCCGGAAAAATATTTTTACTTTCGTGTGACGTTTTAGAAAAAGCTAACCATTCCACAATTAGTAAATTGTTCGACAAAGCAATGTTTTCTTTATGGCCGATTGGTATACAACACGATAACGTATTACTATTCGTCACAGACGCTGCGCCATACATGGTGAAAGCAGCAAATGCTATAAAAGCATTTTACTCCAAAATGATCCACATCACGTGTCTTGCTCATGGACTACATCGGACATCAGAAAAAATCCGTTCTCTTTTTCCAAAAGTTGATGAACTAATCGCCAACATGAAAAAAGTTTTTTTAAAAGCCCCTTCACGTGTTGAACTGTTTAAAAAAGAAACT
The DNA here is from genome assembly GCF_005508785.2 of Acyrthosiphon pisum. Classification (NCBI taxonomy): domain Eukaryota; kingdom Metazoa; phylum Arthropoda; class Insecta; order Hemiptera; family Aphididae; genus Acyrthosiphon; species Acyrthosiphon pisum. The sequence continues at coordinate 33,659,355 of NC_042495.1, read as the reverse complement.
CCCGATGTCCCTTTACCTCCTTCACCTATTATTACACGATGGGGAACATGGTTGGAGGCAGCAATGTATTACTGTGAATATTTTAAACCAATATTAAATGTAGTTCAGCAATTAAATGCCGAGGACGCAATATGCATCGAAAAAGTAAAAAAAATAATGTTGGAAGAAAATATTTTGGAAGCCGATTTAGTATTTATTTATTCAAATTATGGAATATTAAAAGCAGCCATAACGAGTTTAGAAAAGCAATGTCTTCCGTTAGCTGATTCCATTAAAATTGTTGAAAATATTGAGAATAAGTTTAAAGAAGTATCTTGTGCAAATGGTGTTGAAATATACAATAAATTTAAAAATGTCATTGAAAAAAATGACGGATTTCGACAGTTATCAAATATATCCAAAATTATAACTGGAGAAAATAGCTCAACGAACAATATACCAGAAGATCTTTCAAGCAGTGACTTAGTATACTTTAAGTATGCCCCGATATCTTCAACGGATGTAGAACGAAGTTTTTCTCGATTCAAGAACATATTTGCTGAAAACCGACGTGCATTTTTATTTGAAAATCTAGCCAAGACTTTAGTAGTTAATTGTAACTCTCCAGGTAAATTTAAAAATATCTTAAAAATCTATTGCATTTGTTTAAATTGATTTTCGTTCATGACTTTTTGTTTAGATGAGTGAATGTTCAAATTACAACTTAATGCAGTTCAATACAACGTACAAAAATATTGTCAGTACATTTTTCTATTTAGTATAGATTATTTAATGAATTATATACATTTTAAAACTAAATAAATTTATTAAACTTTCATTTTTGTTTGCATATTTTCACATATTTTTGCATATTTAAAGTGCATATTTTAATGATATTCAGTGCATAAATGCATGCATATTTCGTACATTTTTTGTGCATATAATTCCGGGCCCTAATCATAATAGTGATCTAGTAAGTGTTCTACAACATACGACTTATTTTCTAAATAAACAACTAGAAATGACTCAATTTCAAAAAAGTGACTTACTTCCAGCCTTGTAGTTGATAAAAATAGACACAATAATTTAGTTTATTTGCCAATTACTGTAAATGTAACTTTATATTTTAAATGCTCAAAGACCATAGTTGGAAAATAAATATATTATTATTATTATTTATTGCCTGGGATGTTATGGTTTTACTACGGCTTTTATAAAAATTATTTTACTTATAATACAATTGAATCGCTAACTGCAGAAAGAGGATAGGTCCATTTTTTATAACTTTTCAGGAGAGACAAAAAACGAAATCATAACATGTCCCTTTTCTGTAGTAAACTAAAATTTCCAAACACTATATTTGGAATTTGGATAGTCAGATTTGACTCCTTAGTAAACGATGTATTTACGCGCGCTTAATGTAAAATGATAACAAAATCGAAATTGATAAAAATTGACTTGTCCCCTATCTGCAGTTAGTGATTCAGTTATGTTTCATATCAATAAATGACCATCATCTCAAAATATAAGTGAAAAAAAATGATGAACTTATTTATATGTATAGTATTAAAAACAACATAAAATTCAACAAAATTGCTTTATTCTGTTTATTTAACATCAAAACTGAAATTAAATAATTAGTAACAATGAAGAAACTAAAGTACATTTGAACAATGTATAAATTATAATGGTTCCGCTTTTTTGAAAATTGAACTAATAATTTTTTCATCCTTGTTAACTGTGATTACTTCACTATTTTCTTTTGGTTTGCTGTAAAATTTAAAATTATTTTTATACTGATTTACCATAATATTTTTTTTTAGATATATGTACCTGTTTCCAGACCACAAACCATGTTTATTGACAAGTAATAATATCATCAAGGCTGGTAAATGTATAAGTGAAAATCTAAATAAATTACGTGAAGTCTTACTGTCAGAATTTTGATGAAATTTCCAAGCTGTCAAAAGAAATATTATTATACATATTATTATGCATAAATATACTTATAAAATTAAATGTTCTCATTACAAACACCAAATATACATACCTAAGTACACAAAATAAGCATTTAATGGAGAAACAGCGATTGAAAAATAAATATTAGTCAATTCACAAAATGGTGCTGCACAACATAGACCAAAAACTCCAATAGTGTAGCGTAATGCTGTTCTTCTACATAAACCTATTGTCATAAAAAAAAAAATACATAAACATTAAACTCATTAATATTTTATATTTTTCTTTTTGTTATAAGTAAATATATTAATTGATATAAACCTGGATTAGTAACAGACATCATTCTGTAACCGGCTCTTGAGTAATCTGGTCTAAGGTTCCAAGAAAGTGCATTAAAATGTGGAAACTGCCATGCATAAAGTAGACCAGCGAGTAATAAACCGCCAGAGTCTATCACACCACCTGTACAACCTGCCCATCCCATTAACGGTGGAATCGCACCAACTAGAAATAAAACAATTAATTATAAAATGATTGATACACAAGATTTAAAATAATAAATAAAACAATACTACAAAATATAAGACAATATTTAATATTTAATTACCTACTGAACCAATCCATGTATTTAAAATACTTAGACGTTTCATTGGTGTATAAATGGATGTGTATAAAAACAGATTTGCAGCACCCAAAGCAGCAGTTACAGGATTTACGCCATAATATAAAGTTACTAATCCCAATGATCCACTAACTGCCGCAAACGTAAGAGCATGTATTGGTCTACAAAATTAATAGTAAATTATAATCTAACAGTATTAAGTAACCGAGTAATATCAGTTTTTGGTAAAATATATATAATTGCCTTCTTCAAATACTTTCAATAATTTATATTTTTATTTATAATTTAAGTATAATACAATCTATCATCAGATCAATAACCACCACCACAGTAACTGATTTACAATAAACCTAGTTATAATACAAACTGTTTTAAGTAGATTTAGATTATGGTATAATTTAGTATCCTAATCTTGGAGTTATTAAAGGATTACTACAGTTGAATATTTTGTAATGAAAACTATACAAATTTCAAATTATATAAATTATACCTGCCACTGATTGAAATGAATAGTTCAATTTGACACTATAAAATATTAATATCTTGGCGACTCAGGCAACAACACATGCCAAACACTGTCAAGGCTCTTGAATAAACTGAACCAATGACCATAGTACCAAATATTAATTCATATTTGTCATATTTGAATCTTAGTTATACCATTGATTCTAAATACTATGGATGGCTCACTGGCCGGTTTTGCTGTGGCACGAAATATTTACTTCCGGTAGATGACAAGGCGATATGACTACTAGTGATTACGTAACTCGACATTATTAACCACAAGCCCGAATTAGTAATATAAGGTAACGTTGTAATCGCTAGTAGTCACACCGCCTCGCCATCTACCGGGAGTAAATATTTCGTGCCATCGAAAAACCAGCCAGTGAACTGCAATATATAGTAATGGTTATACAAACTATATTATTTAATATAATCTTGATGGTTTACACTTAACAGTATAGGCTATTAGTAAAAAGTAATGGAAGTTCCATACTAAATCATACCAATAAACATAATATGGTATATAAAACTTAAAAATGAGTGAGTTTTTATATAGACATTTTATACGTGTACTAAAATACAATTGTTATATTTGTTTGAATTATTATTACTTACGTTAATATGCCTCGGACAA
>NC_042495.1:33545041-33655557 GCF_005508785.2 Acyrthosiphon pisum | reverse complement strand
TCGAGAAAAAAACTAAAGTAATCGAAAATGTCATATGCATATGAATACCAGAATACCTCGACATGAATCTAAATATTTGAAAATGTTATGGTTTTAAATTCTAATAAATACAATCAGTGAAAATTGCATGTATAACTACAGTAGTTTATTTTAGAGTAGGTAAAACGAAAAACCAAAACCGAACTCAAGTACTTAAAAATTCGCGTTTTCTTAAATTTTTTTTTGTTATTCCCAGCGCTTTTGTAGAGTAACTAGGTACTGTTCATTTCGACATCCCCTATGCACCTACTAGATTCACTTACCGGAAAAGATGAAAAGCGGAGCATTGTTTCGAATACTTATCGTGTACACTGACACAAATAATAAAAATTTATTAAGCAGAACGTACATTTTGTCATTAGTATCGATATAGGTCGATTCACTCTAATTTTTAAACTAATTATGCTAAATGTGATCGTAAATTTGCTATATATAAGACGGACACAATAAAATGCCCGTGTTACGTGTTAAATCGTGGAGCTGCATCGTTCACGAATTTTCAAAATTTTAATGCCCGCGATTCTGTCTTATCACTATGTACCATTAAATAGTAATAACTGTTATCAAATAAATAACAACATAATATTATTATTTTTTCGTATGCCGACTTTAAATTTGAATCACTCACGAATCTCGATTATTTGAAATTTGAACAAAAATACAGACTACAGAACAGTCGTAAAGAGTTCTATTCATACATTTTAGTACAAAACCATCATGGACAAGTGTGTTCTTTTCAGTAAAACATTCAATGTATCGCCTCGCCACACATCACGTTAATCTTCATTTGTAAGTATTATTTTCTAGTTGTATTGATTATATGTGTTAATAATATGGAGTCAGTCTAATTTGTTCACAAATATAGATTTCCAAAAAATCAATGAAATAGAAGGAAATAATGGCTAAAAATGATTATCCCAATTTCTACCTGGCATAGAATCTGCGGTAATCATTTCACAATGATTAGTGGTTGCAAACAATGCTCAGTAAATGAGTAAACATGGTCAGAGGCTGTCTCAAAACATAATCCAAACCACTTGTCTGGGATAGAGAAGTAAAATAAATGTTAGTGATTCACGGCAACATTGGCACGACTAGTAAATCGCATCTAAGAGGTAAAATCTATTAACATAATTCATAACTTAGGTAGGTATTTATATATTTTTTACAATTTGCATTTTCAGAAAATTTTGTTTCTCCAACGATGTGTTAGGAGAAAATGAACAGACTAATAAAGGATTTTTCGAGTCCGTACAGTTGATGATTTTAATTCACACCTAGAAAAGCCTTAGATACCTAATAATGTCTAATTCACACATAATTATGTAAGTATATCACTGTGTCAAATTTAAAATGTTTGCCAAAACCAAAATTAACTTGATAGTTAATCGTTTTTAGCTCATACAATGGATTATGATTATTATGGTTATCAAAACTGAAATATATGATATACCACATACAAGGAGCTAGGTAGTGGAGCCAATGTATTGACAATTTTTCAGACGTTGACTTTCTTGAAGATAATTCTATTGACCCAGATGAAGCCATACCTTATTGGAGCGAATTATAAAACTGAAAGGTGAGAATATTGTTGATAGGTTTTTATTCCAGATCTATTTTACTGTGCTATTAGCTAACATACCTACCTGTTCATGCGGACACATTGTATAATATATTCTAATTGTGTGCGTGGACATATTATATTCAACCCGTTTAGTCAAAATAAATTAATAAATAAATAATTATATGTTACAATCTTAAAATATCCATGACTTGTTTTAAAAATAAAATACAAATATAACAGGTGCTCGTCAACATGAGGTCCTTTAAAAAATATTCTTGCCTTTAAGTTTGATTATAACATTATGTCATATCACTCTAATATATTAAGACTAACGGTACAAAACTGGATCTATTGTACACACATTTGCGTGTTGCTTGTTGTGCAATTAACGAAGACAAATGGTGCACTGACATATTTTTAACAAAGTTTTAATTTTCAGGTAATACAATTTTGCTGACCAAGAATCCAATTTTAACAACGCAGAGGGCCTCAACATATTCCAATAGCAAAGAAACACATAACCAGTTTGGACATTGGTATCTTTTCTGCAGGGAAAGTGCATCTAGTTGGATGCGTTAAACAGGTAAAGATTGAATGTTTCCAGTTGTTTTCAAATACATGGGGAAAAACAAAAAGATGATTGAGGAAAAATGATAATATTTTTGACAAATATTGATTTTCTTTTATTGGTAAAAAATCCTAGGTATAGATACATGATTTGTTCGCCAAATGTTCCTATTAGCATTTTTCTATACACCATACAACTTTTAAAACTGTTTTACTCTTTTTGAGCCAGTTACGGGGATAATACATTTCAATTTTTTCGATTAGTTTTGTTTTTAAAATCGTCGTCAATAAAATGTTCTTTGCTGTGTCGAAGAGTTTGAAAATATAATACAGGCATCCCATTATAGTTTCTATAATATCTGTTCACAAATATAATATATACGTAGCCACCATTTTTCATAAGCATTTTCAGATCACATTTCGACAAAATTCATCAATAATTTGCAAATTATTTTGTAGTTAAAAATGTATCAAATGTTCAATTATATATTTAGCTTATGCTTATAGTAAAAATTGATAAAAATTGATCATAATAATATTACCTAATTCATTGGTTTACAGATCGGCAAACCCGTTCTCATTACCAACCAAGAAAGACAAACTTGTTTGAAAAATAGTATGCAATTACCAAAATGCTTCAGTGGCTGTTATTAAAATTCTTCAACTATCAACAATAGACATAATTGATGAAGATGTTAGGTATATTCTGATTGGTACCTATTTCCTTTAATTTGTGTACTAATTTTTTCCCCCACCACACATCAGAAAGTAATTAGTTACTCAACCAAAAAAAAAACTATATTTATGCACTCTGGAGTTATGTTTGTGAATAAAATTATCTTGTTAATGACTAATTTAAGAAAAGTTTATTTTTGATGTTTATGATAATACTCAGTTTCCAATTTTTTTTTAATGCTTTATTTCAATGCAAATATTATATTGAAAAAAAGATGCTTTATGGAATCAACAGATTTATAGAATCAAAATGTCCTGAAGCCCTGAACCAATGTGATTACATTGAGCGTATCACTATATTATCAGTGGCGATATAATCATTATTTTATTATGAAAAGATAGTATAGGCTTATGCATAGTGTTTAAACTTATCTACTTTGTCTATGCTATCTATATATTATATAACAGCTATATAACATTATAATACTAGTGCATTTATAATATACAATATACCAGCTACTTATATGCTATTTCTTTATAGTCTATGGACGTACTGATATAAAATCAATAAAAAAAAAAACAATGGCCCTACTCAGTCTCTCTTCCCTGACTGCGTTTATAGCTGATAATCACTTGATATTTTGTAATGGTCTGGTGGGCTCCGATTTCCGTCGATGCGCCATTCTGCCGTTTTGCTCAGTTTGTACTTAGCAACCAAATTCATAATGAACTTACCAGTGAAGTAAAATCTTTTATTCATTGTTTGTAATATGTCGCATTATACCGAACACTATACAAAATGGAACACTCGAATTAACACTTGATGAGAGTTTCATCTTACAAAACTGATTAATTTGCGTGTAATAATTGTACACTGAGTACACTAGGCCCTGGTGACTAGAGCGCCACTTAAATTTTTTATTTTGTTTTTACCTGTTTCTTATTTTCTTACATTATTTTTAGGTAATATCTAAAATAAGATATGTATTTACGCGTATGACGTATTACCTAAAATTTATTATGTATAATTAACATAATAACATAAAATAATGCAGAATGACAGTGTTTACATATTAGGTAGGTATATGATGTTTACAAATTATGTTTGTATTACAATGTAACTTAAATTACAATATATTTGTTCAATATTGTTGAACAGTGAACGACTATAGTTAATTTTTTTTTCATAATTCGATGCATTAAAATAATTGGTTAGTATTTCTAAGCTTGATTAAGTATAAAAAAAAAACCAGAGCCTTGAACCCGAATTGACCAGAACCCGTAACACCCTTAAAATCTTTAAAAAATCAAACACCCCAAAACCCATATAACACAAATGATTTTATTTTCAAAACACCCAAATAAACCAAAACCCGAATAAAACACTGTGGTTAACCCGAAACCCAAATAATTTTTATTCTCTAGTTTTCATCTAAAATTTTGACACTTAAAGCTTTATGGACATGAAATATTATCGGTTTTTTAAGTTTTTTTTTCAATAATTGACTTGAAATTGTTATGGCAGATTTTTTATAAGTGGTTTAAAGTGTAATTAAAATAAAATTTGAGCTTAATCCACACTGAATTTTTATGATTGGCTGAAGTTGGAATATTTATGGAATTCGTCGAAATCACTTAAATGTGGAAATTATTTTTCAGTTAAGAAACATAGTTAAAAGTAACATAAACGCCGTTTAAAAAACTGTCGCCAACACAAAGTTAAAAAAAAAGTAATATTTTCAATTTTTTTTTCCTTTAAACGTATAGATCGCCATTTAAATAAATAGTTTAGCGCAGTTTAAAGCGTCAAAATAAGCTCCTTCCTTTTAAAAATCTAAGTAAGATAAACTTTGTTTTAAAAACTGTTTTCAATCCTTTTGACAGTTAAAACTAATATTTTTGAAAATTGTTTTGGCAAAGTTGTTACTCGGCGGTTCCGTAAACTATCTAGCTTAGTTTTAAAGTTCGCTCGGAAAACATTCCTCCACAAAAAATCACTAAAAGTAAAATTTGTTATTAAAAAGTCATCAACAGGTATGCTGCCACCTAAGCTTGAAAAAAAGTAAAATTTTTCTTTTAAACGTATAGATCGCCATTTAAATAACTATATTATAGCGCAGTTTAAGGCGTCAAAATAAGCTCCTTCCTTTTAAAAATCTAAGTAATATATACGTCGTTTTAAATACTTTTTTATAATTTTATATTATTATATATATTTTTTCTTTAAAAAAATGGTTGTTGCAATTAGAAATATCAAATATTTTGTGACTAATTTATAAAAATAAAATTTGTTTAAAAAAAAAAAAAAAAATATATAAATTATATTTTGATATCGCTCAAAAATTAACAATAATATGTAATCCACTGATTGAATATTGGTAATTTGTATTGACTAATAAATATTAATTGTGGTAGGGTGGGTTCTCAGAATTTTTCTCAGCAATACATATTTATTTGAGTATATATAGCCACCACTGGCATGTTATACAGGGTGTAACAGATAGAACTGACTTTTGGAATAACTTTTATTTCAATCAATATTTAAACATTTCATTTTTTGATATATAATTTATAGCCACTTGCGCTGCACGTGTAACAAAAATAAATATTTTTATTTTTCAATACCGAAAATGAAAAATTTTAAATTTGATTTAAATTTTTTTGAATAAATTAAAAATAGCCAATTTGTGAAAATGATTATAAGAACGATTTGGATTGTAAAAACATTTATCTAAACCAAGTAGTTTATTTTTTTAAATATCAATATTTTTTTGATTAAATTAATTTGGAACGCAATAACTTTTTTAAAAATATTATTTTTGGAAATTTGCTAACATGTGTATATTTCTAAAACTATTTACTAATCCTATAATTTTATCAGTTTTTGTCATACGCTTAAGTAGCATAAATATTTTTTTTTTAGTCAGTTCTTTCTGTTACACTCTATATATCATTTTGTATATGATTTTGTTGTTAACTATTTGTTTAATAATAATACAATTTAAACATTTTACTAAACAGTTAAAAATTAAAATAATATATCTTATATAAAAATTACCTACTATAAAAATTATGTTTTTTCTTAACTACTAAGCACCCGTATCAAACAATATTAAACCCAAAACCTAAAACCCGAATAAATCATTCGGGTGCAAAGCCCTGAAAAAAAACATCGATTAGTATTAATATAGGGTAACAAATAATTGTAATCATAAAACACAATAAAAATGTATATTAGTTACAAATTACAATATTTCATATGTTGATTACATATTTTTAGACATATCAAAATATTTGGTTTCTGTTTGATTGTTATCGCCTGGTAAAATAACATTATAATATGATAATAGGTCAAACAATTAAAATATATAAAGCACTTCATCGAACTGAACTGAGACATTTCAAAAGAATCGTATAGAAAACACAATTAATACACTTGATCATCTCGTAACGCATACGTGGTTAATATGGTTATTATAATTCAGTGGCACCGAACTCTAAAATTTTTTATGAAGCGAAATGCAAAATTATTATCTCACCAGCCAAACACCCGCCGCGACTTTCCAGCCATCTACATTGAAGGAGTGAAGCAATCAATTCATATGATATACGAGTTAAGCGCCACATTATTATAATATATAAATAATTTTAATAATTGTATGATTAGTTGTAAGTATACAATGTATTGGGCAAGATAATCAAAAAAAAAAAAAGTAAAAGCATTTAGTAGGAGACCAGGGTAAAGCGGATAGCTGGGCAAAGTGAATAATGTTAATAACTTTTTGAATATTGGTGATTCAATAATAATGAGCATATAAGTTGGCATCAATGTGTATCGTATTTGCTGGGATGATGATTTAGTATCATTCACTAGTTTACATTCACCGTAAAAGCGTTTATACGAAAATAGTTAAATTTGTTGAAAAAAATACATGATAAGAATTTAAGGTTTTTTAAATAATATTTATAAATTAACTTTTTTAAACTTAGTTTATTATGTTCATAATTATATTTATTTTATATAGTTATTAAACACAAGTTCCTAAATCACGTATACATAAAAAAAATAATGTTTATTTAAGAAAAAATCAATCTGGGCAAAGTGGAAATATCATCGCTTTTTAGGAAATATTTTATTTTTATTTGATGAAGAATATCTAAAAATGTCATATTTTCGTGTTTATATTGTAATATGAAAAGATAATTTTTTATTTTGTTTTTATTTTACCGAGAAGAATTTTATATTTTATGTTTTTTTATGATAATGAAAAATTAAATATAATATTTAAAAATGTTGTTTTTTTATTGTGAGTAAATTTATTAATATGTGTTCGTATTCATATTATACAATTATTAATTGAAGAACATAAATTATTTATTTATCTCATTGTTTATTACTTTGCCCAGCATATGTTTTCACTTTGCCCTGGTATCCGGGCAAAGTGAATAAAATTCCATTTTTAAAAATTTTTCATTTTTTTATTAATTGAGTGCTTATTAAATTTTTTGAATGGTTAAATAATGAATTTGAGAAGTCAATTTATGATTATATTAAAAAATTGTTCTTAAAATAATAGTTTGGACACCATATTTTGACACATAAAGTTAACCTATGCGCTTTGCCCTGGACTCCCCTATATATACAAAGTACAAGATACATAATATTATGAAACTCGTACTTTTGTATTTCCAAAATAATTTTATTAACTATTATAATATTTTATAGTTATTTTACTGACAGTTGACACAGACCAGTCACACAGAAGACAGAACGAAAAAAAATTTACAACAATGCGAATGGTAGGTACACTGTAATTGCTCATCTGTAGGTACTTTTGATTTAATTTTTTATATTATGTGGAAAGTACGAAGTTAGTGGTTTCATATTTTATGAGAACTAAAATTTCAGCATAGCGCTTATCTATGTATGACTGTAGTTAAATAATATTGTAGATGGGTATAATTATTATAGATAGGTAGATGGTAATTTAATTTAATCATTTTAAAATTATTAAGATATTTATTATCTTACAAGTTATAACATTGTCTGGTAATTTTTTTCGTTATTGCTCATTTCGGTATTCGGTTCAATTGCGCCTGGACGATTTTCCGTAAAAATACAATCCGCGACAAAATTATAATATACAATTCAATATTAATAATAGACGCACACGAAAAAAATTACCACAATATTGTTACATTCATTTGAATTTTGAGTGTCCTGCAAATCGAATTCAATTTTCTTGGTACTATTATTCAGTACAAAAGTTAATAATAATAGTATATCTTGTATCTTTTGGGGAAAAAAGATACATTCTAATTTCTAGTATAAAATATATCAAGATACATGATACTATTGGTACTTACATCAAAATTATATACAACGATACAAGATACAAGATACAAGATACAATTGTATTTTTGATACGAATCACGGACATTTCCCCCCTAGACAATTTACCCCTGACTGTTATCGGTGTAATACGACATTTTTCCCCGATATATTTTTTATGTGGACATTTATCCCCCCCCCCCCAATTTTTTTTTAAACTTTACTATTTAATAATATTAAATTATTGCTTAACATGAAATTATTTTTTTTTGCCTATTGCCTAATATTTTCAAATATTTTTATAAATATAATAAATTATAGATGTATACTTTTTATCAACCGAACTACTTGAATCAAATTCACAAACAACTTATTAAATTGTTTAATATCCAAATGGCAAACTGGTAGTTTAAAGTCCAGCGGTTCTTAACTTGTGGTCCGTGAGAGCCTTAACGCATTAAGTACATAACATACGTAAATAATAAGTGACATGAGTGCATTATTACAATATTGTTGGATTATTATTTTTTTATTCCTATTTTATTAAAGGTTAAGAACCGCTGGTTTAAACAAAATAAAAAAATTGAACAAACGCTAAAAAATATGTGTTTAGATTAACAAAAGAATCAGAAATCAAGTTTTTTTTTACAAAATGTATAATTTTTAGGCATTTTTATTAACTATTAATTATATTTTATTTTATACATGTTTTTTTTTAAAAATTTTTATCGTTTCAAGTAGTTCAGTTGATCAAACGTATACATTTACAACCTATTATAGGTATAATATATTTTATTTAAAAAAAATAATTTCATACTAAATAATAAATAATATTATATTATTAAATTAAACATTATTAGTCAATAATACACTTTGAAAAAAAGGGGGGAATGTCCTACTATAGTATAGTTTCTATTGTAACTATACCGAAAACAGTAAGGGGGGAAATGCCCATTTACCCATTGATATTACTGCCCAACCCTGGTCGTATATAATATATTTAAATCTACATTCTATTATAACATCTCCCATTAGCCCAATTAGGGTTAGAATAATGGCAGTAAGTGTCGCCACAGCATTTCGAAGCATGTGTGCAAACAGAGTCAAACGGTAGACAAGAGGCAGACGATGACGATGGATTTTTCGGATCAGAATAATCTGTCGAACATTTTATATCGGCAGATATCGCGTTACCGCTGAATGGTAACATTGTAAGGTCCATGTGCGTACAATTTGAGAGCTTACAATTTACATAATTAACGTTGTCGAACGGGTTGCAATACTTTTTGTCATAGTTCTCGTAAATAATGGAGAAGACTTTCTCCCGAACCACGTAAGGACGACACACTATCCCTGTAAAACGTATAGCGTTCGTTCTGGCAAGTAATTTCACTCCCTGACCGGCTTTAGCCGTACACGTCACAACTTCTTTCCTTAGCATCGAATTTTCTCTGGTCAAGGAATACGATACGGTGGACCCCGTGGTAGACGTTGTTTCTATCGAGGTTTCTCTCGTCGATGATTTGTGAAATTGAATATCTGCTCCCAATGTGGCGGTCAAAAATTTGATTGGAAACCCTATTTCGGCTTTAAATGATTCTGTAGATTCAGATGTGATAACATCTATCACCGAGTGCGAAACTCTACGTTCTTCCGACAATTCGCTGCCCTTTTGCCACGATACGTTTTCTCCAAAAGACACGTGTAACTCCCGCGAACAGTCGTTATCGCCACAGTACAAAGTAGACGTGACAGTTCTCCAGACATTGTCAACTGTAATACTTACATTTTTAAAATATGGTTCAGTACTCGATGTACACAATGGACCAATAAAGTAGTTTTCACACGAAGTTACGAAATTACTACTCATACAACCGACGAGGCAAATCGAGTTAATCAAGGTATGTTTGGTGAACATTTTATTTCTTATGGAGGCGATCCGTTTAGAATAATTGTAATTTTTACACTGCACAACGCGAAACTGAACTTTTTATTTCCAAATAGTTATTCGGAAATTTAAAATAAATTATATCGAATATCAAAATAATTATATAATTGACTTACAACATGATTCACGGCTATACAGTTACTACTTATGGAGTATTATTCTCTCTCTGTTCTCAATCCTGTGAATTGTGATAACCTGTCCATAATGTGGACCCACCTGGTGGGATTTAACAACCTCAGACTCAGAGTTAAGATAGTGAGGTGGGCTAACCTTGCCACCTTGGGATGACCTTGCCACTTAGACCTAGTCTAAACTTGTAACTAATATGTGCGGATTAAAAGTAGTTACGGACTATTTCACTGCCACGTAGCGCTCTCTGTCGCTTAAATGTTGCAATATATTTTTTGGCGTGAAGTTAACTTACATTTTTATTTCGTTTTTACCTGTCTTGTATTTTCTTACATTATCCTTAGGTAATATTTAAAATAAGATGTGTACCTACTTACCGGTATGACGTATTACATATAATTAATCATAATATATAATTAACATAATAACATAAAATAATGCAGAATGAGCATAAAGATATTTGAAGGGGTCTGTGGATAAAGGTGTTAACTGACATTTTTTTTAAAATCCTTATTATTATACAAAATGTCGCATCATGACGTACCTATTATATAGGCTATACAAATATCAGAACAAAATAACATATATTTATGGAGATATCAAATTCATAAAGGTGTTATTTATACAATCTGTTGTTCTTGTTTTGTGGATTAATGGGCTATTGTATTATATCCCCTATTATCATAATAGCAGATAACATTTATAATTAAATTTATACAATTTCAGAATACTGTTTATGACTTTAAAATACATAATTTTTGTTTTCAAAGATTTCTTAGCGTTTGAACAGTTAACAAGTTCCAAACGTTTATATAATTGAACACTAAAACTGTCCTGAATAATTTCAAAATTGTGAGTTATCACCTTTATCTACTGACCCCTTCATTTATCAGTAAGTTAAGGTATCCGTGTAAATCCATGTGACAATCAAGGTAAAAAAAAACTTAAACAGGTTTATTAATATTGAACATTCCATACTAAATTGACAGTGTTTACATGTTAGGTAGGTATATTATGATGTTTATATAATATGTTTGTATTACAATGTAACTTAAATTACAATATATTTGTTCGATATTGTTGAACAGTGAACGCCTAAAGTTATATTTTTTTTCATAATTCGTTACATTAAAATAATTGGTTAGTATTTCTAAGTTTGATTTAGTACAATAAAAAAAAAACCAGAGCCTTGAACCCGAATTGACCAGAACCCGTAACACCTTTAAAAACCTTAAAAAATCAAACACCCGAAACTCATATAACACAAATGATTCTATTTTCAAAACGTTCGAATAAAACATTGTGGTTAATCCGGAACCCGAATAAATTTTAGTTTATAGTTTTCATATAGGTACCTACCTAAAATTTTAAAAACATTTTGTCACTTTTAAAGCTTTATAACTATGAAAAATTATCGGTTTTTTTTTCAATAATTGACTTGAAATTTTGATGACAGACTCTTTATAAGTTGCTTAAAATGTAATTGTCTAGCTCAGTTTTAAAGTTCGCTCGGAAATCCTTCCTCCAAAAAATTAACTGAAAGTAAAATTTGTATTAAAAAGTCATCAACAAATATGCTGCCACAAGTTTTAAAAAAGTAACATTTTTCTAATTTTTTTCCTATCAACGTATAGTTTCAAGTTTGTATTTTTATTTTATATTTTGTAGAATTATATTTTAGGAATACGTATATATATACGAATCGCGGACATTCCCCCACCATCAATTTTTTTTTTTTAAGTTGACTATTTCATAATATTATATTATTATTTAATATAAAATAATTATTGCCTAATTTTTTCAAATATTTTCATAAATATAATAAATTATAGATGCATACCTACTTTTTATCAACTGAACTACTTGGATCGAAGCAGTTATTAAATTCTTAAATATCCAAACTGGTAGCTTAAACAAAAGAAATATATGAACAAAGACTAAAAAATATGTGTTTAGAAATAACAAAATAATCAGAAGTCAAGTTTTTTTTTTACAAAATGTATAGTTTTTAGCCATTTTTGTTAATTATTAATTATATTTTATTTTATACGTATTTTTTTAAATAAATTTATCGTTTCAAGTACCTACCAAGTTCAGTTGATCAAACGTATACATTTATAATCTATTATATATTTTATATTTTATTTAAAAAAAATAATATCATATTAAATAATATATAATATTATATTATTAAATTCAACATTATTAGTCAATAATAAGCTTTAAAAAAAAAATTGGGGGGGAGGGAAATGTCCAGCATCAAAATTATATCGGTGGGGGGGTGGATGTCCATTTACCCTTTGATACTGCCCAACCCTGGTCGTATATATATATTTAAATCTACATACTATTATAACATCTCCCATTAGCCCAATTAGGGTTAGAATAATGGCAGTAAGTGTCGCCACAGCATTTCGAAGCATGTGTGCAAACAGAGTCAAACGGTAGACAAGAGGCGGAAGGTGATATATTTTTCGAATCATCTGTCGAATCAGAATAATCTGTCGAACACTTTATATCGGCAGATATCGCGTTACCGCTAAATGGTAACATTGTAAAGTCCATGGACGTACAATTTGAGAATTTACAATTTACATAATTGATGTCATCGAATGGGTTGCAATACCTTTTGTCATAGTTCTCGGAATTAACGGGATTGCCATGAACATCCTGAGACCCGTAAGGACGACAGACTCTCCCTGTAAAACGTATAGCGTTCGTTCTGGCAAGTAATTTCACTCCCTGACCGGCTTTAGCCGTACACGTCACAACTTCTTCCCTTTGCATGGAATTTTCTCTAGTCAGCGAATACGATACGGTGGACCCCGTGGTAGACGTAGTTTCTATCGAGGTTTCTCTCGTCGATGATTTGTGAAATTGAATATCTGCTCCCAATGTGGCGGTCAAAAATTTGATTGGAAACCCTATTTCGGCTTTAAATGATTTTGTAGAACCAGATGTGATACTGTCCATCACCGAGTGCGCAACGCTACGTTCTTCCGACAATTCGCTACCCTTTTGCCACGATACGTTTTCTCCAAAAGAGACGTGTAACTCTCGCGAACAGTCGTTATCGCCACAGTACAAAGTTGACGTGACAGTTCTCCAGACATTGTCAACCGTAATACTCACATCATATAACTGTGGTTCAGTAATTGTTGTACACGATAGACCGTAGAAGTTTTTACATGTACTCACGAAATGGCTCATACAGCAGACGAGGTAAATCGAATCAATCAATAAGGTGTGTTTGGCGAACATTTTATTTCTTATGAAGGCGAACCGTTTAGATTAATAAATTGTAAATGTTACACCGCACAACACGACACTGAACTTTTTATTTAAAAAAAATCTTTGGAAGTTTAAAATGAATTAAATCAAATATCAAAGTGATTATCAAATTGACGCGTATAATCACGAGTCGCGGCTATGTAGTTACTATATACTTATATAGACGTATAGTATTATTATCTCTGTTCTGTGAATTGTGATAAACGCTGTTCATAAGGTGGACCCACCTGGTGGGATTTAATATACTCAGAGTTAAGTCCGAGAGGTGGTCCATAATTGGCCATAATTGAGCAAACCATGCCACCTTGGGCTAAACTTGTGACTGATATTAAGTGCGTAGTAAAAGTGATTACGGACTATTTCACTGCCACGTAGCTTAAATTTTGCAATATATATTTTGGTGCGAAATTATTGAAACTATATTATATTTTCCGTTTATTTTTACGTATACTTACCTTCAAAGTATATTGTATTTTATTTTGTTGTAAGTTGTAACTTTATAAGTTTAATATATACAATAATATGTGGGTTGTGTATTTTACAAGTTAATAAAAAGGAACAAATTCACTTTAGAATTTGGTACTTTTAAAATTTTTCTAAAAAATGTATGTATTTTTAACTAAATAAGAACGATGCAGCAAAAAAAAAAAAAATTGCGGAATTAACTATTTTGTACAATATAACGTATAGTCTTCTGAATTTGCGATTTTTCACTTTTATGCATGCGCACAACGGCTCTAGTTTACCACCTCTTTAACCGTTTTTGTTTTCTGGAACTTAAGTATTTTAACGAGTTAATATTGGCGGTACATTGTACAATCATAATCGAATAAACTTTTCTTTTCAACCCTGCAGTTAATACCTACTAACTAGTAACTGCATATTATAATATAATACCATATTGACTATTTATATAATTATATGATATTATAACACATCATAAATAATAATTTGCAGGTACCTAATAATAAAGTATTACAAGTATAGTCAATAGTCGCCATCGCTACGCCTGCTAAAATACATTTACATAAGGCATAAGTATTAAGTAAATAAGTGATAATTTGATAAACTTTTTTGCTGAGTTGGAGATTAGGTACGTTATACACTTCAAGGGGTGGGGAGGGGGTGGGAGGGTACCTATTGTATACATTTTTGGTCCTCACAAAAATTAGTTCAACACGCCACTGATGATGATATAGTTAGTATTATAATATTATAGTAAACACGATTTCGACATAATAATAATATTATAACGTAGGTATAGACAATGTAGACGTATAGTCAACGCTTATATATTATCCATAATTTTTAAGTAGTTCATTTTTTTGAATATCCAAATTCCAAATTCAGAAACCCACAAATTACAGTCTTCTATAGTTTTAATGTTTGATCGAATAACATATTCATAACATTCTAGTTCAGTTACTATTTTGTCAATGAACGACTTAGGCAAATGCAGATTCATTTTGTAAATTATAAGGGTGATTTTTATAATTAAAAACCGTACAAGCAACAACCCATTGACGCATTGTATGATACCATAACAATCATTATTATAATGGTTACTTGTTTAATTATAGCTATAACTATTAATAATATCAAATATTTTTTAGTAATAATATTTAATATTATAATTTTAAAATAAATATTATGTAAAACCGCGGCATCTGATATCGTATACTTTTGATAACATAAAATAATAATTAATTACTATTCAATAAAACCGCGGCAAATTTGAATCGTCCAATCAGAGAACAACGGTCGTATAGCAATGTACAGTACCTATGTTAATATGCATCCGGGGCAGGATATATTATTCGGTGTACTTCGTTCTACAAATATCAAATTACGGACAGTTAGTTTATTAGTTAGTAGTTATAGCAGTTATGGGTAAGCAGTTATAGTTGTGATGAGCGGAGCGGTGTTTTATCAATTTTATTATTGTAGCTCCACTACTCTGCTTAACATAATTTTTAAATTTAAATAGGTTATAGATAACTAGTATCTAACTACTAATAAGTTATAACTACTAACTAATAAACTACTTGCCCATAATTTGATGTTTGTAGAACGAAATAATACGAATAATACTCTATCCCGGATATACAAAAGAGTAAATAATTTTAAAATGATAGATAATGATATACGATTTTTTTTTTGCAAAAATATCGTTTCAAAACTAATTAAAATTATGTAAAAGAAATATTTTTAAATTTCTTTCTATATAAATGAGTGTCAGCGTAATTTGTACCTATGTCCTGGTCGTATTTCTATTAATTTTTCTAGGACTCGCAGGATTACTATAGGATTCGATCAAATAGCATTGTGATTGGACATTAATTTTTTGGTATCATTATATTTATTTATTTATTTATATATAATAAACGGGTATTAAACCCTTTAGCAATTAGAAAAAATATAAGTACAGTTTAGCTTATCTTATAACATAATTTGGACACAATAATGATGTAAAATTACAGTAAAACTTCCGTTTACGGTCACCTCTATGTAACGGTAAATTGTTTTGGTCCCGTCGAGTGTTATCCTAGTGTTGTCCTACCTCTGTAGGACGGGCACCTCTAAATAGCGGTCATTATTTACAGTCCCTTCGGTGACCGTTATAGGGAAGTTCTACTGTATTTGTACCAATGGAAACAGCTAACAGCCAAAAAAGAATAAATATATAGTACAGTAAAAATCATTAAATTAACAATTAATGGTTACACAAAAAAAAAAAATTAATAAGAATAAAATAATAATAATGATATTTAAACAAGAGAATTAAAATTTAAAGCCAGATAAACATTTTGTCTGAATACAAAGCGCGACATAGCAAAAAAATCAACACGGTCCATTATACTGTTAGCCAAAGACAAAACTCTGGGGAAAAACGAGGTGGAAGTATAATTATTTTTGGAAAGAAAAACATGAAAAAAGTTTGATTTTCTTAATTATAGTAACCAAATTGCAAGTTGAAACCGAGAGCCTACCAAGAATTGACTACAACTCAACTTTTCAACCAATATGGTTAGTGGTTACTTGCAGTTGTAACTATTTATCTATAGTTAGGTATACCACGCCCTCGCACGACATGACACGCGCATGACATAGTATACCTACCTAGCTGTGACGAATACCTATATTATATACCTAGGTATACTTATAAAGCCGTATAGGCTTGGTCCAAAGTAACGACTAACAATAAAATTAAAATAATCGTTTTTAGAATAGAATCTCATTTGGCCTAATAATGTATTTTAAATTGTAGTCCTATATATAAGGACGAATACCCACTTTTTTCTGTCGTTCAGTAGATATTTTTCCTATAAATACACTCGATTTTTCCCCAAATATAACTTGGAACATATTTCAACCTATCTATATATATTTATAATTGTATAATGTATAACATACAAGAAACTTGGAAACTTTAAAACTACGTAAAAATCTATCATACAACACCTTTATCTTCAAATTGCTGGATAACGAGATTGATGATTCATTTTTATTAAGTCAATTGAATGTCAAAGTTAATAAACACTATGCACTCGCAACAATCAGTTATTTTATATTCCTCACACTTCTAAAAAGTATACGTCAAACGACCCAATAAACATTTTAATGTATTCAAGAAAAAGTAAATTACTTTAAAAAACATCGTATGTGTATTATTATCATTATTATTATTATTATTATTATTATATGTATTAGTCTAATTATCTTTTATGATGTTATATCTTATTATTTTAAATTATATTATATTATTGTTATTTGTACAAATATAATGTGAATCGGTTGTCCGCATTAATAAATAAATAAATACTTGTAGGTAGGTACCTACCTAGTACCTAAATATACGCATAAATAATATTAATAATTTCGAAAGTCGATGTTTGAATATTATTTAAACACTTCCTACGCTACTATAGGAGCATATTGGACATTTGTTGTCAAGGGACTTTTTCTCTCAGCTGCTGCTAGTTGCCACGTTATCATCACGTATATATACGATTGGAAGATAAAAATTGTTTGTTTTCAAACAATCTAAAATGGAGTGATGTGATCGAGATTCGTAACATTCCAGAATAACTTTTTAACAGCTGTATCCGCTGGTGGTAGTGATCAGCACAGGCGGCATGGGAGAAATATTGCAAATTCAAGTTGGTCGTTGTGGCAATCGGATCGGAGACAGCGTACGTGTGATGCATAAAAAATGTATTTTTTCTCGAAATAATATTTTATATTTGCCGTAACTTTTATATAATGAGCACATTTAAAGTTCGAACAAGGTTCGGGCCTCCTCTACCGCTACCGCTACCTCTACCGCACTAGAGTAGGTAAACCTATATTAGACTGCACTCCAGAGCAGGGGTCACCGATTGATATTTTTTAAGGGCCGCATTACGAATCTGGAAGTTTAGATTTATTATTTATTACAATAGATTATATAATGCATCAATAGATAATAATTTGCTGGCCTTCTTTAAGCTGGTGCTTGTATTGAAGGTGATGAGTTCTTGAAATAGTGTATAACAATTAATATAGATATTTAAATAGTAACATAATATTATAAGTAGACTGAACCAGAAAAATATATCATAGTTACAATATATTATAATAGAAGAGAAAAAAAAGAAGTTAATAATAATAATAACTGAAAACAATAGTATATGAATAAGACATAATAGCATACTTAATACTTATATATTAATTATACATTAGAAATTAGAGTAGTTTTAATATGCTATACTCAAAATGATAATAGTTTTTGAAAAGATTAAAATTAATTTTTAAATCTTTATGAACCATAATAGCAGTAGGTACCTACCTTTTAATGAGCCCAAAAGATTTATAACATCTATAACATAGGTATATTTATATTACAATTTTTTTTTTTATTAAATAATCGTATACGATTAATATATTAATATGATGGTTACATATTGGTACAACATTCCTATGCTTATATATAAGTGATAATATTTTATTTTTTTTTGATAAATTGTTTGCGGGCGCTATCAAAATCGCAGATATCCGTAAAAACAAACGAACAAAAATGAGAAATTACAACGTACATAATAGAGTCTAGACGTACAATAATAACGATTTTAACTTCTCGTCCGCGGGGCTCTAATACTATCTACCATTAATCTAATGGTACCTATATAATATTTAACTTATAGGTACATATATCAATGGTTTACCTTCCATCCTCCTAAATTGGCTGTTACCTATTGTGATGGCCACCCATTATAATATAACAAAATATTAAATAATATATATATTTTAAATGTTTAGCTGTTAAAAACAACAATGATGTAGTTGAGCCTTCTATACAGCTTATGTAGGTAGCTCGGAGGTACAATAATGGATGCTACAAATTACAATGGTACACTGACAGTTTAGTAAAATTACTTTACAGCGAAGTCTTTATGATAGCTACTCAACGCTAATATAGATAGGTATAGTAATATCTATAGGCTATAGCAGTGGTGTTCAACCGGTGGGTCGCTATCCATTTTTGGGTCTCGTCAGCTTTAAAATTGGATCACGACTCACGATCACATAGGTACGTCTTCTTTTTAAAATAAAAAATAAATTTAATAAATGAAATAAATAAAAATGCAGTTTATATAATCTATATTCTATAATATAATGGATATCAAATCACAGTATATTCAGTTATAATAGGTAGTATACTATACAAGGCATTAAGCAATTATAGCTTTGTTTTTGTTTTTCTACAAAGCTTACATGGGTCGCGAAAAATGTGGGCCTAAAAGAGTGGGTCGCTAGTCCAAAAAGGTTGAAGATCACTGGGCTATAGTACCTTCCTGGCTGCACAACAGCTAGCGACTAGTCAATCCCCTAATATTGAGGATTGCGACAATATGATTTATTTTCCTTTAAGGGAGACATAAAAATACACGCCTACAAGTGGTTCCACGACAAAATATCCCAAAATCAAAATATTCCCGCAAAAGTATTCCATGACAAAATATCACGCGTAAATATTTATTCAACATTTGACCTTCATTATAAAAGTTGCGATTAGACGAGAAGTACCTAATAATCGCTCAACAATAATCGCACTTTATCTATCTAAATTGATTGTCTGTTATTCGTTATATTGTTAATGGTATAGGTCAGCGGTTCTCAACCTTTTTAGCCGGCGATGCCCTTTTGTTTGTACAAATTTTGTTAGGTGACCTTCTGTGAATATCACGAGGCACGTGATAAAAATAAACACTAGTTTTCATTCATAACTGATTTAAATAATTTTATCGAACATATTATTAATAAATTATAATTTTATAGTTGAAAGTAAAAAAAAAAAAAAATACTGCTTTAATAGTGAAAAACTAATAACTAGTTAATGAGATATTTGAGGCTGCTTATTTTTGGAAAGTTTAACAATATCTGGTTCAATTTGAGACAACTGGATACGGAGATCAGGTTGCGGTATTTGGTTTTACCGGTGAAACCCAAAAGCGCAAATCGACCTTTTTTTCCGATAACTCAAAAGCGCAAAACGAATTTGCGCTTTTGTACCTTGGTAGTGGGATAAAAGCGCAAAAATAAATTGTATTACCTGATACATTATTTTATTTTTAATTGAAATTTGAGTGACATTTTTCAATCGTATACTGTGTCCGGTTTTCGCTAAAATTAAAATTATAAGTCTTCAAAAATGTATTATTAAAATGTCATTTACATTAACTTACACAAAAGGTCTGAGCTACCTTCGATAGAGCCAAAAACTACCAATGATCCAGAATCATATCACAGGCATTTAAAGGTTCAATTTTATAACCCCCCAACCATATATTTATAATTTTATTAAAATTTTATTAAAAGTGATTAAAGAACTAAAAGTTTATTTAAAATTACAGTCAAACGGTCGAAAAACTACGTAGGTATCACAAATTTTAAGCCATAAAAAACTTGGACCTTCTGTAAAGAAAAGAAAATTACCAGGTTGGAATACTTAAAGACAGTGGGCTTCAAATTTCAAATTTAATTTTAAAGTACCTACTCATTATTATATTAGATAGTTTAATATATTTATTTATTTATTCATAATACTTTTTTGACTAATTTAAAATAATACTCAAAATTCTAATATTTATTTTTCACTGATTTTTTGAGCTTATTTCAATATCACTGTAAATGCTTAATTAATTATTAATAATGACTACAATTTTTTTTTGTAAAATTGATTTGCGCTTATGGGTTATTTATTTTTGCGCTTTTAGGTTTCGTTTGGGTCATACTTGCGCTTATGGGCTACAGCCGGTTTTAGTAGCCTTATAGGCCGAAAATCCTGCCTATGCAGTGGCGGCTATCCTCAAAAAAATATGTGTTGCTGAAAATTTATTTTTTGAGGACCCACCCACCTTCCAATATTTATTAGAAAATAAAAATTACCAATATTCAATCATCAATGGGTTCACATATTTTTCCAATTGTTGGGTCTTATTTAAACTGTGTGATAATTTAAAAAAAATATACAACACTATATTAGGTATAAATTAGTTACAAAATTAATTATACTTATAACCTATTACTTTAAAGTTGAAAACAAGAACAACCAAATCAAAAACTATATACTGTATAATACTATACAATATTGTATATATTATATAAAAAATAATGATGATGATAATATAATAATATTATAGTCTCATAATTTCAAAAGTTTTGGTTAGTCATAGTTTAGTTTTAAATTGAGATATAATAAATTACTTCAAGGAAGAATTACCTATAGGCAATATATTAAAGCAGTAAATAATATAATATACTATATTATTACTATGTACATTTCTATGCTAATTTTATAAAATCTTTATTTATTTATAACTAAGCATAAAAAATTACATAACATAATTATTTATTAATCATAACATATTCGTCTGAAAACGATTTATTCCAGAACTTGTATTTAGTATTGTTTTGTTTTAATATTATAAATCATAGTATAATAAAAATGTACACAAGTACCCAAGATCCATCCAATCACCCATCTGGGTACCCACCCACCCACCAAATGTTGTGTGTGTTGCTCAAGCAATACATTCACCATAAGATAGCCGCCACTGCTGCCTAGCATAAACAAGTTGTAGCAAAGGGTAGGAGTATTGTTATTGCTTTTTTATTCAAATCATCAAAACTTGTATTTTTCAAATTTAGCCAAAATTGAACGTAAGAATTGCTGCTGAAAGTGGATTTCAATGTCGAATTTGAAGTAATATCGATCAAACTCTCATATTAAATCGAAGACAAACATGAGGGTTTTTCAAAAACCGAAAATGGATTCAGTATCTATTCATGGTCTTTCAACAACACTTATCGATCTGTAGGGAAATATTGATCAAATTAATTTTTCAGCTGTTTGAAGTATTCAGAAATCTCGTTGATAATGCTATAATGGGAGCCTGTTCTTCATTTTCCTCCGAAAAAGCTTGCGTTATTGGAAAATACTCAAACTCTCTTTTAGAAATGCACTCTGCCCAATAATGGAGTTTTCTTTTAAATGCACATACTCTGTGGCTCGCATAAAAAATGGTCAAAGTTCTACCTTGTAAGGAAAGACTTAAGTCGTTAATTTTGTTAATAATGTCTGCCAAGTACGATAGTTGACAAAGCCAAGTGCGTCATTCATTGTTTCAGCTAATGTAAATTTTTTCATTCTCGGGTGTGTCGTGGTACCTCTTAAATGAGCTAATAATCTCAAATATTAATATTAATAATATTATATACTAGCTGATCCCGTGCACTCCGTTGCGCGTAAAAAAATATAACTCTTAAAATATTGTGATTACTCATGCTTGTCCCTGGTGTGCCCAATGGGGACTAATAACAAATAAATACTAATTTCTACTAAATATTTCTCCTGTAACCAATAGCAATCATTAATAAACGAAAATTTCAATCATAAATCTCATAATCCCCGTTTGAGCCCCTACCAGTGGCGTCCTAACACGAATATAATTGGCGATACGTTCTTCTTCTCGACGAAAAGAATGTATTGAAAAAAAAATAAATTGAATCGGTCTAATATCTCTTGAGAAAAATGGTCACGATTATCCCGCCACTTAATTTTATTATATAGATATAATATATTTTAATATTTATTTAAACATTTTTATTTTAACTATTGCTACCTGCGTATTACAGTTACCTATACACCTACATATTCATTTTTTTCTGATTTTTGACAATAGATATTTCTAATATTTATTTTAACAATTGTTTTTTTTTTGTGTTCAATAAATGTAAATATTAAAATATGTATGTAACTTTCACAAAAAAGGTTTATTATTATTTACGCAGGATATTTTGACGTGTCACCCCTACAAGTGGCTACAACCATTATCGACAGCGGTCACCGGGATTTATTAGGGGATTAATAATTAATATAAAATAATAAACTCTAACCGGCAAGGGGAGTCGATTTTGAAATCATCCGTGATCGACTGTCTGGTCGACCTAATTATACAGGAAGTATAATGTAGGTGGTTTTTTGTTTTATTTTCGTACTTCACTCACAACTACATTGTGGTCTGGCCGACTTGAGTTTTTAACTATTAAAAGTATTACTATTTAATAGCCTATAATAGCCTACTACAAATATAAATTCAATTTTAAAAACACCCTGATACAAAACTAATTTACTTTTTTTTTTGTCATAAGTTACTTAGATTTCAGATAGGTATTATGTAAAACGTAAGCTATATGTACTATACTAAAAAATTTTGTTAAATTTGTTTTTACCGCGAAGTTGTATTGTTCGTGATAAGTAGGCACTAGGCTAAGATGTTTCATTACCAACATAGCACACAGCATAAAAAAAATCCTAGATCCGTCACTGCCTTTGATTCAATAATTTTGATCCGTAGGTATAGGTACCGATTCAAGTTTATTGTACTTGAGTCGTACAATTTTTTTTTGTCGACTGGTTGTCGGTTGGCGTTAAATAATCGCTAAGTTATATTTGCAATGATGACATTTCTATAATCTTTTATAGTTTTGGAAAACCATATCTAACGAACATGGACTTGACGAGCAAGGTAAATTTGCCGGTTATTCAAAAGACGAGCAGTTGGAGCGCATAAATGTGTATTACGATGAATCCAAAGGTAAAAATACTGTACCTACTTATATGCGGATTTAAATGTTGATAACATTATATAAGAATACAATTGGAGCCAATACCTATAGCTATAATATAAGAATATTTTACGACTATTGAATTTTCAAAAATTATTGAATCACATTTTACGTGACATTATTATACTCCGTACAATTATAAAAAATTGCAAGTTTACATAAGTCTATAAAATCCCGAGGTGCCATATTTTAAAAACATTCTATTCTTAATAGAAAATGGCAATATAAACATTTGGTAAGCATTTAAACAAACTATCGAGCTTCGCTCCGACCTTAAAAATATTATCTTTTTTTAAATAAAAAAAAAATTTAACAAAATCCGCCTATTCTACAGCGGCCTGAGAGTTTTCCTGTAAGACGTGTATTTGTACTATAAAAAACGCACCGGGTCAACGCCCTTAAAATGAATTAATTGAACTGCGCAGATGGAGTGTACGTGCCTCGCGCGGTGCTCGTGGACTCCGATTCGACTTTGTTGAACACGATCGGCGGGCGGCAGTGTGGCGGAAACGCGTACCGGAAGGAAAACTTTGTGGGGGGACATGGCGGAACCGGAAGTAACTGGGCAAAGGGCTATTACGGTGGCGGCGAGATGTCGAGACGCGTTGCGGACGCGGTCCGGTCGGAAGCGGAGCGGTGCGATCGGCTCCAAGGGTTCCAGTTGGTGCACTCGCTGGGTGGCGGAACTGGTTCCGGTCTGGGCGGACGCGTGCTGAAGAATGTCCGAGCGTCGTACCCGAACCGGGCGGCACACACGTACAGCGTGGCGCCGTGGACGGCCGTGTCGGACGAGCCCGCCGAGTCGTACAACGCGTCGCTGTCCTTGGCCAGGCTGATCGGCTGCTCGCGCGCCACGTATCTGGCAGACAACCGGGCGCTGTTCGACGCGTGCTGCGGTGGTGCCGCGTCCGCTGCCCCCGCGTACGCAGATCTCAACCACCTGGTGACGCAGATCATGTCTGGCACCACGACCGGGCTCCGGTTCTCCGGCCGGTTGAACGCCGACATGAAAAAGTGCACCGCCAACCTGGTGCTGTATCCGAGACAGCACTTCTTTTTGCCGGGATTCGCGCCGCTCACGTTCCGCGGGCAAACGGACGCGTGCGCGTACACCGTTCCCGAGCTGGCCACGCACCTGTTCGAAGCGGTGCGGCTGCAGCGGCGTTGCGCCGACGCCGGTGCCGTCGCGGCCGTCGTGATGGCCGCCGTCATGACGTTTCGGGGCAGAAGTTTTGCGATCGAACCACGCAGTGGCCACGTACCGCTGCAGCCTTGCACGGGGCGGACTACGGCCCCGGAACATTGTTGGCTACCGGACAACCTCAAGACGGCCATTTACGGTGTACCGTCGCACGGACTCAAGAGTAGCGGCACAGTGGTGGCCAATACGACGGCGGTGCGGGACGTGTTCGAACGGTACTTCCGGCGGTCCGCGTCCATGTTGGCCAAGCGGGAGCTGTTACACCTGTACATGGAAGAGGGCATGGATTCCGACGAATTCCGAGTCGCCCACGAACAGATCGAATCGCTGATGGCCGAATACTTGTCGATCGAGCAGATCAACTGCACCGGTGACGGTGACGACGTCGACGGCGACCACGAAGACGACTGCGGACAATCGTCTACAATTATGGGCCTGCAGGCCACAACATCGACGGTCGATGGACTCGACCCGCCGATGCTTTAGACGTAGTGTGGAAATTATATAAATTTTTTATACCAACAACAAAATATTTCTTCGTTTATTACATAGACAATCTGTAAAATTCCGATGGTTGTTAATTATAGTAAATTGTTTACACCTAGCTGCAGCAGCTCGACGTCTACTACGTATTTTCTCTTCAATTCAAAATTCTTGTAAAATAATAATGAGAGGTTCAATTTTTTTTTTTTTTAAGAAGATATATACTTTGTTAAGGAGTATCGAGTATATACCACCTATCGTTATAAGACTGGTACGTATCGAATTATGTGTATTATGATAGCATTATTATTTGTGTATTATGACACCATTATTGGTGATGTTGTCGTTGAGTCGTGGCCAAAAATGGAATATAAGGCTCAAGGTTTAAGAATAAAAGACATAAAACGCACATTAAATGTATTTTTCAAAGGTCTATAATAATATAATATATTGTATTCAAATTAAAACAAAAATGTAATATTAATAATGTCATACAAGTATTGGTACTAGACGACGATTAGGTGTACAATTAGGTAGGTATTAATAATAATAATAATAAAATTGAAACTATAATAATTAACTAAAAAACATATTATGTACGTACACTTTATTTTCATGTATTTAATAATATTATAATTGACTAAAAGGGACTGGAGACGACTTAAATACAAAGGGGTTGATCTACGGTCAACCATAAAAAAACTACGTATTATACCAGATAATAAGTAGACTTTAAAATATGTGAAGTGAATCACAATTTCTAGGTTACAAAATAATTAAACATTGTTTTCACACGCACACACACACATTTAATTTATATTTAATTTAATTTTAAAACACTACAACTATAACGTAAAAATAGTAATAATGTATAATTAATTAACAACACGGGTATATATATTATAATATTCAACGATTATTATATTATTGCACTACAAAAACACAGATAGCAGCATAAATTATTATTTTGGTCTATATATTCTTAACCTGCATATTATTATACATCTAATCGAACGAAACAAAAGTAGAATTTAATCATAATAATATTTGTAGGTACCTATATCTATATCCTATATCTATATGATATATTAATGCACGACAATGAATTATTTCAAAGTCAGAGAGACATCGAGCAAAATAAGATATGTAGTAACTTACAGATCATACACCAAACCTAACCTATATATGAGCTTAGGGTGGTAATAATACAAAATTCGATTACTAAATTTTATTATAGTGACATGTTTACGCGATGTAGTTACAACCAAAATGGAAAAACGGACGCGATGAGAAATACTATTACTTGAAATCGTAAATTGTATTGTTCAACGGACAAAATTATATTATATCATTTAAAGTATTAAACTATACAAGACATTATACAACGAAAAATCGCTTATTTTTTCGATTGGCAAACGGAATTTTTTATTGAAGCCAAATGGCGAATACAAAACATTAGTCATCGGATGTTTTTTTTTTTTTAATATTCACATTATATAATACATTGGTTAGGGCAGTATAAAATATTTAGAGTTTTACAAAGTGCCTACATCACACATAAAAACATCCATACATGTTACGAATAAAACATTTTAAAATTCAATAACGACGTAGACACTTTAGGCAGACAATTATCGTTATATGATCGAGATTAAACGATACATAGGTATCCAGGGTATAATATATTACAGTATATAGGTATTTGCGTAATCCATCCCTCTTTTTTTAGTAATTTATTGCGACTTGAGTGGTATAATATATTATATATTCGGTATATTATTGTTCGTATTTATTTCGGCCAACTGAAAGTCTGAAACCTATGTATACTATTATATATACATAACATACATATGTATTATGTATATATATTATATACACGTTACGATTACATATAGACGTTATAGATGATAAACACGAGACTTATAATTATTGTATATTATATCATAACATTATGTAAAAGCTGACACTTCGTCCAGTTTAATAACTATTTCGCTTTAAAATTACTGTCTGGGGCGAAGACTTTTTCACACTTCATAAAATAATATTTTTTATAAATAATATTTAATAACAATAATAATATTATGAAAATTATATATATATAAAAAAAAAACCGTATACACATTTTTGGAACATTGTCGATGTATATTATTATTTTATATTATATAATACCTATATTGTGCGGCCGTGACGGTAGGGGGGGGAGTAATGTATTTCAATAAACGCACCTAAGTATACTCGAAAAATACGAAAATACGAAACTACTATATAGAAAGCAATCGTAATTATAATTGTTTATATTAAGACAGATGGCCGTTCGTTGGCCGGGTAGAATGTATTATTATTGTGTTGAAAATTCGTTCATCCGGAGGAGGACCAAAGTATAAAATATACATTCGAGATTAATTTAATTAAAAAATTGTCAAAACATCTACTTTTTTGAGATCTACTTGGAAATAAACAAAATTAAATTAAATTGCACAAAACATTATATAGGTAATGTTAAAAAAAATATATATATATATATATCATATTACAATACTATATAAATATTGTTTTCGTTATGTTTTGTCGAGCATAAAGAATACTAGAGATCGTACAACCGAATGTTAAAATTTTAAACAAAAATAGATTCATAAACTAACATAATATTATTATTATAGCTGGTACCTATATGTAAATGATGACTTTGGCGGCTTAGCGCCCGTCATCGTTATAAGTTACAATGTGTGCATTTCTTTTATACGCATTCAAACCGCACTTAATGAAACGAATATAAATATAAATTAATCTCACTAATTCCTACGAAAAAAAAAAAATATTAATAATACTAATAAACAAATTTGGTCGTTAAATAGGACTTGACTAATGACAATGCGAGGGCATAAAAACGAAAAAAAAATATTTTCAAGAACCGTTGCTTGTTATATGATTAAGAAAACTCGATGAAGACCGTATTACGTGCGGAATATTTTTTTTATAAACCGTTATTACGATATTCCGATCGCATCGATATATTGTATTATATTAATAATAATAATAATAATAATAAAAATAATAATATATTATATTAAATAATCTAACTGTAACAATGTGCTAGAGTTGTATTATGTGCGTCAAATTATATAATGACATCAACGCCATCTACAAGAATAACGTCCACACACCAGTCATTTTTAAATTGTTATGTGTAGCACTTGATATATTTTATTACATATACACTATCATCCTACAAAGTGAATTTTTCAAACTTAAGACATATTACACGGGTTTTCGCAGTCGACAAGTTTGTGAAAAAATATTGTTTTCATAATTTTTTTAAGCTTTAGAACAATATTTTGAATTTCATATTCTAAAATTTTTAGAAAACATTCGACTTCAGAATATGAAATAAGAAATATGATGGGTTGCCATTCGAAAAAATTAAAATTCTAAGAAATAAGTAAGTACTATCATATTGTATTGAGTATGTATCATTTAAATGCATTAAGTAAAATTCACCATGTATATATTTGCAGATAAAATGGGAAGTATGTTATTTTATGTCATTTAAAAATTGAATATAAAAGAGTAAAATTTATAAAAAGAATACTAAATTGGTAAAAATAATAGAAATCACATTGAAAACACATACGTTAATAATTCACACAAAACATAGAAATTCGACTTAAAACTTTCGATATGATGATAAATATGTAAATATCATCATATTGTATTGTTATGTACACGTGACCAACAATAATATTATTAACGAGGATTAGGTAAGTACTATTTCTTCGTCTTTAATATACGCGCGGTGGAAGACGACTATATGATATTTGTTGACTTTCTAAGGTCGAGTTATCTCGACTATATTAATATTAATGTTATATGTATACTATTTTTTTCCGTCTAAGTATATATATATATATATATATATATATTATATACATTCTTAAATCTAATAGAAATATCTCTCACTCTATATATAACATAATATTATATAGTTATAAATAAATACAAACATTACTATTTATACATATTATTATAAACACGTTAAGTACGCGGCCGTTTGTACTTTGCACAATTTAGTACGGTCATTGTTGTGACTTTGAATAATAAGACCGGTCATCGACGGCAACGACATCGTTGTTGTGACGATTGCACGTCGTCGGTTGCCGCCGACTGTTGTTTCGCGTCGCGTCAAGCCGCAGCCGAGTGCATGCCCATCGGACCTGTAAAATGTTTAGTTTTAATAATTATTAGCCTCCAGAGACGATCCCTCGTCGTTGTTGGGGGGAAGTGGAAAGGTGCCGTAGATAATAATATTATGTCATAACCATAGTATTGTTATAAAGGTCCAGTGGCGTGTAACATATTAGGGTCCAAGTGTTGCTCAGGCAACACCTTAATATGGTTGGGTGGGTGGGTTAGTGATAGAAGAAAAATAGGAAATTTTATAGGTCGGTATAACAGTATTATGAGAGGTAAGTCACCTAAAATTATTCGAGCAACACCAATTTTTTTTATGATACACGCCACTGTAAGGGTCGGATATACAACTAAAAAAATATTTATATTCTATACAAACATACCTACGTTCATTGTGCAAAATTGAGGATTCTGTTGCATGTAATCAATGTTCCACTGAAAATAACGATTCGAACAAAAAAACACAATTAGTTAGTATACTTAAACTATAAAATATAATATATTTTAGTTAGATTATTAAATAGATGTGTTAATTATAATATGATAATTGTATTAGAACTCATAAGATAACCCTATTATATTATTATACTACCGTCTTTTTAATTTTGTCCTTCCAATAAAGTACCAACAACCAATTAAATAACTACCAACAATTTTCTACTAGAATTACCCTCAATATTTAACTTTTTTTCTGCTAAAAAAAGTCGGACAAAAAAACACACACACACACACACATATATAGTATATATACAATCATAAAAATATAATTAATTTATCGTTTAGATCAAAATCTAAAATTCATATTATATTAGTTTGTATTATGCTATACTTTCGCTAACTTTCAAAGTCATGCTAAGAATCTGGCGACACTAATTCAATTCGTTATGAGCAATTTCGGATACGTGAATATAACAGTGATGGAGTTTCTACCTATCATTTGTATACATGGTAATATTTTTAGTGTTTTAGACTTTTAGTGTCCCGCAGCAGTAGAAAAATAAGATCATACGATTAAAATCGACCTGGTTAATTTATTATGCCTATATAGGAGTTCAAATAACAACGCTAAATACATATATTATCTGAACTTTATCTGAGCTCTATAAGCTTCTTAGCTGAATTTGCGCTATAGTCCGTAGTGCAGCGTCAAAACTTTAATCATATTATTATAATCCACCTATATTTGTGTGGTTACTTGTAGCTAATACATGTGATATTTCCAAAATTCCAAATTTAAGATCATTAGAAAACTACTACATTTTAAGAGACTAGTTATATACATATAATAATACATAACATATTACATATTATAATGATTAATGAGCATTATTGGGTGCATAGCAAAGATCGTATAGGTTACATAGGTATATAGGTAATATATGGAAATATAGAATTAATATATATGAATAATATATTACAATATCGCATTTATTTCTTACACAGTTACCTACATCTTTTATAAGCCGAAACACTACTGCTTGGTAACCCTATATGTACAACACTGTATAATGTATATATGTAGTTAGTCCATTCTTGTCAGTGGTCGTAACGAACAATAATATAGTGTGCAGTATAGTAGTTGCCCATTTGTACATTTCCCTGCAGACTTACAGCTTTAGAAACCCATATAATATGGGTCACTTCCGCCCATACATTTCTTTTTTACTATACGATATGATCTGAGATTCCGAACACTATAGGATATTTCATATGATATTATAAGAGGTGTGACGTAGCCGATAGTAGATTTTAGAAGAGACGAGGTAACAAATATAGAGCGTGCAGGAACATATTTTAGAGTTTATATAGCATGATTAGATTTAAATATAATAATAAAACACGTCTGATGCATCGGTACCCACCCAAGCCAAACCCCAGAGACGACACCGCAGATATTACGTGGAGATTTTTTAAGCATGCTCCCCCTATTGTTATGTTTAAATTATATACATATATATTCAAATTTAGATTTTTGGAATTTTTAAATACACTATATTATAAGACCATATTTTCGAATACTTGAGATTTTTTTTTACCACTTAAGGTTAATCAAGTTACTTCTGTTTTTCAAATAAGAACCCTCCCTCATTTAACCTTTAATTATTCAGTAAACATTTTTTTTAAGAATTTTGATGTATTTAAAATTCGAGGGAATAGTATTTGAGGTATATAACTTTGTGTACTAAGGACAATATGTATCTATGGTAATGGGTTAAGAGGGCTCCAGTCGCTTTTGTCAAAAGTCAAACCTAATGTAGATTTGACCAATCTAAACATAAATGTCGTTTATTTTAATTTTTTTAAATATATTAAAATTCCGTATCATAAAATAAATCTTAAAGGGGCTGCAGTCGATGAAAAAAAATGGTTTTTAGACCAAAAAGCTAGTCTAAACTGAAGGAATTTGGTTTGACGGAATTCAATTTTTAAAACTGATTTTCATTGATTACCAAGTTTACTAGGTTTCTATCGAGGCGATTTTGAATATCTATTTTTCAGCTGTAATATCCATGAATAAAAATATGATATTTTTGTATTTATTTTAACACATTATGAGTATTTAT
This sequence comes from Acyrthosiphon pisum, assembly GCF_005508785.2. Taxonomy (NCBI): domain Eukaryota; kingdom Metazoa; phylum Arthropoda; class Insecta; order Hemiptera; family Aphididae; genus Acyrthosiphon; species Acyrthosiphon pisum. The sequence goes on along the minus strand of NC_042495.1, from coordinate 33,623,406 downwards.
GAGACTAATAATAATTGGAATATTAAAAACTACCTCAATGGAAACCTAGTAAAATTGTTTATCATTCCATAATCTGTTTTCAAAAATTAAAATCCGTCAAATCAAATTCCTACTGCTATGTCTGGCTTTTTGGTCAAAAGTCACTTTTTTCATCGACTGCAGCCCCCTTAAGATTTATTTTATGTTACGGTAAATTTTAATATATTTAAAAATATTATGTCCCCCTTAAGTTGTCATGGGAGCTTAGATGAATTAAACATTTTAATTACCACTATTGATGTATCAATATGAATAATTCGTAAAAACGATCCAAGTAAAATGAATATTATATCTAAAATTAAATATTATATTTTTGTAAAACCATTTTTTAGGATTATTATCCTTATTAGTTTAAACATAATACAGAAACTACTCATTAGAATGTTGATTGAGATACATCAAATTTATCAAGAAAGTCAAGAAAATCATCCGTAAAATAAAAGTTTGTATCGCCACAGAACACTCCTTAAGCGTAGTCAAACAATATCGGAAATTTGAAAACATGAACTTTAGGCACAGGTCCTTGAAAATTTTAAAAATCATAAAAGTTACTATTAAAGAGCACAATGGAGGGAGAGCATTCTCAAAAAATCACCTATTGTATATTATTTTACGCATTTAGTACGAGTATGACCTATACATGAGGGGTGGAAATCCAAAACATACTATTGCCAAAATTGAGTTAGATATCGATTCTTATGGAAAAAATATCGATACATCGATTTACGATTGGCATCGTCAGAATAGGTCAAAACGTATTATTTCCTGGCCATATCTGCGATTCAAAATGACTGGTTAATTCAAAATGAACCTTTTCCATACATAAAAATGATATTTAGAAAATCAAAACGTACTATTTCCCATGTTAAAAGAATAGGAACAAATCATTAACTATATCAAAACGAACTATTTCCAAAATGTATTAAAATTTTAATTAAGTTTTAAATTAAATTAAAAATATAACTTTAGAACATTCAACATATTTCAAGTTTTAAATATAAATAATATTAAATAGTTTAAAAAAAAAAATCTTTTTTTCAAATTGATATTTGTCCGGTTGCAAATGGTTTGTTTTTATTGGAAATTATGTTATAATAGATACAGAAAATCGCTTTTCCTGAAAAATCAGTATTTTGGCAATAGTGCGCATTTTGGATTTCCACCCCTCGTATACAGACATATTTTATATTTAGCAACAGGCAGGTATAGATTTACCTCGGACACGGAGTGTATGAGATTGCACATGTCCACGGGCGGCGGGGGCGGCATCGGCGGCGGCGTGCCCTGCATGATGAGTAGCGCGGGCTGTTGGTGCGGCGGCGATATGGGTGGCGACGGGTACGGCCAGTAGAGGATCGGCGGCGGGTACGGCGCGCCCAGCGACGGCGGCGGCTGGTGGCCTATCAGCGGTGGTGGCCCGGAAAACGGCGAGTAGTTGGAAGTCGGTGGCGGGAACGGCGGAGAAGTCATCAGCGGTCCGCCTGCGTTTGCAAAAAATACATAACTTTGTAAGTACAATATTATAACATATACTGAAATATAAATATTATATTTTATTATATTATAGTTAAGGGTTATTGAACCGGTATGCGGTAAGGATGGATGTATAATATTATAATATAAAAGCTCAGAAAATATATAATGTGTATATATATATACATATATAAGAAAAAAAATCGTAAATTTTAATAAGCGCGGAAATGGGATTACGGAGGATGATGATGATAAAATGTATAAATAATGTCAGTAAACCTCGGACATAAAAAGCGAAAGGAAAAGTGAAATAAGCGTTTAAAAAAAAATAAATATTATATACTTAAACTATATTGTATATTATGTGTAATATATGTTAAAAAATATTATTTATATAGTTTTAACGGACTCACCGGAAAGATTAACACCACCAATCACCAGCAACCAATATATAAATTTTGCTTTTATACGCCCCGTGCTCTAAATTTATTTACCAACAACATGTGTGAACACCGTAGTTAAATCTAATACGTTTTGTAATGAGAAAAAAAAATATAAAAAAAAAAAAAATATAAGCCATGATAAAATACGTCTAAATAAATAAATAAAAAATGTCAAGCGAACGATTTTTTTCCGTCGTCCAAATACAGTCGCGGATCCGCCACACATTTCGCGTCCATTCTTGATGACCAGACGAAACCTCTATATATATTAGATTAAGCGAGTATTTTGTTAAGTTTATATTTTTCTTAAAAAGTACAGTTCATTACACGACTGTGAAACTTTAGTGATCCATCGGAGGTATTGTTCAGCCATCCAGTGGCGCCGATCTAAGACGTAATATAGGTACATTTTTTTTAGGGTTGTACCATCATCTCTCATAAAGCATAATATATCATGTAAAATATTTTAAAAAGAGAGTGGGTGTTTTTATGCAGGATTTTTATTCCTACGATATTGACTTAAACAAAACCTCGGCGCCACTGATGACCCCATATACCCACTGCGCGCAACCACCTTTACCGTGGCACCACAGCCGTTGACCACCTGCAGACTACAGGTCTTGTTAGAGGAGCTTGAAAAAAGCTGCAGACAGTAGTTGTTATAGGTATAATAATATTAATAATAACATAACATTACACCTCACGTCCTCACACGATAGAGTGATTAGACGGGCAGCAAACAAGGGTAAAGGTCTCTCACACCAAGTAATATATATAGGTTGCGATATAGTATTTTATGAGGGATGTAAAACGACCCACAAACACCACCAATCACAACCCCACAAATGCTATTTATTTTTTCTTAACATATTTTCTTAACCCGTCAGGCCACCACGTCTTTTTTTAATCTACATGCATCAGTATACCTATATGTAATAAGTATAATTTATTAATAATATACTATATAAATATGTAATAGTATGTATGTATGTATGTGTGTGTCGTATCAGGTCGGAAGTCTGGGGAGAACTCTGGTATCACTAATCCATTTGCTGTTCATTAGTTAGTAATTTTTGTTTTACTATATTGGCTCGAGTACAATATAGGATGTGTTGACAGTTGTGGCAGAGGGAGAGGGTTATATGTATAAAAAAAAATACGGACGTGTATACACACCACCCAAAGGTCCGAGAAGCACAATATACGTGTGTCCGATTCGAAAGCTGTTTTTTTATTCTACAATTTATAAACTACATAAATATCTATTCTGCTGAAATCCATAATTTAAACCACAAACGTTCGATTGTCGCCAAAGAACGAAATAACAACTTTCGAATCCAACACCCGCACAATATATTTTATTTTCCCGGATCCAGTGAGGTTTTTGAAATCCAGAGACATAAACCACCATTTTTAATACGTATAGGTATGTGCAATTAATAATAATGATATTATTTTTAATTTTTACACACACTAAGAAAAAAATACCGCAAAGTTAAACTAAAGTCTGCGTAGAACTTAGTTCATCTTCCTTGTGTCCCTTGCAATTGTCTAAAAGAGTCAGTTTGGTGTCAACAACGTATACAAATAAATAAGATAAAAAAGCAGAATAAAACATACGACTTCAACACCAAATTCCGTTAGGCAATATTTCGATATATTTTATATTACTATATAAAAATAATTCGTCTATTATTATGATTATTAATATTAATGCGTAACATATTAAAAAAAAAAAACGGGTCAATAAATGATTTGTACACATTTCATATTCGCTATCTAGATACAGCATTTTATTAAAATATTTAGTAGCACACAAATCCCAAGGTTCCGCTACAGTAAATTTATTTCTGCCCACACGGTCATTGAATCCAGGGAATAGGGTCCAGTTGTTCTGTTCAATTGTATAAGTTAGGCTTAGGTGTCATAAAACAACAGGATTATCCAAAAATTTTCAAAAATATATTATACCCCGCATATAAAGGATTTCATTAAAATAAAAATATTAAACAATACTTTTCATCAATGTACCGATTGTGTTTAAAAATATATATATTTTAAGTTATAGTAGTATTACAACTGCAATAGTATTTTAACTAAATAAAATCCGTTACAGTAAATGTCAAATGTAGCATGCAATGGATACGTTTGACATTGTAATGATAACAACATGTATTGGTTTAATAAAATATTTGAACAGAACAACAAAAAATGTGCTAACAATGATATAAGTATAGTAATGATCATGCAAAAAAAAAACACCAAGCTTGTACTAACCCCAGAACCATTTTACCACAATGACAGATTGATTATTATTAATGGTTGTAGATTTCACTATTTCATAGATAATTTCCCTTTCAATCACCATACACGTGATTGGGCCACATGAAGCTTTTAATAGAATATATCTAAGCGCAAAACAATCCCACAATGTGTATGAAACAGATTAATATAGAAGAAATAAATTTATCAATAGCGAAAGCCTGAGACTTTTGAACAAAACGTAACTGGTGTTAATGTTATAAATAAAAAATAAAATTATTTAACTACTTAACTTAAAAATGTCTAAAGTCTAAAAGTGCCTAAATAACTAATTAAAACAAAAAAGGTAAGTAATAATCTAATGATATTACATTTTATCAAATGATATGATTAAAACAGATTTTAAGCTAAACACATTAGGTTAGTCCTAGTTAAGCAAGGAAAAAACTAAAATAATAATAATATAAATAATAATAATATAAATTGTAATAATAATAATAGGTTAACAGGGCCTATAAAACTATAAGACAGACGAAAAACGAAAATAAATAAATAACAAATAATCCTAACAACAATAAGATATTAAATTAAAAATAATATAAAATGGGATCTTTTTAATGTTTAAGGAATGTTTGGTGAAAGTATTTAATGATTTTAGTGAACTGAATAAAGTCACATAGACAGTGGTCCATAAAATTCCATTAGTTAATTGGGAACAATATTTAAGTACATATTAGTAATTTAAAATTAGTCTTAAAATCTATTAAAAGTAACTAAAAAAAAGTTAAAAATTAATTTACAAAATTCATTCAGTACCCTGTAAATGATTTAAGCTCAATTGCTTTAAGTACGCTTTGTGCAGTCTGTATTTTTGTATATATATAAATATATAAATATATACAATTTGTATATACTATATATAATATATAATGGAAAAATATATAATCCAGAGGACGGATAATGTTAAAAAAATAAAAACAAATTTTTGTGTAACCATTAACCACTAACCATGTACCCGGTTATAAGCTCTAATAACCAAACTAACAACAGCAAATTAACATTGGAGGGAGGGAAAACAGAGTGGTGGAAAGAAGTTAAATGGTATAAAACTGTGCAGGGTGTTGTAGATAAGGGGATGATGCGGCCATGGCAGCTGCTGCGGCAGCAGCCGCAGCTGCGTTAGGGCCTTGACCCATTTGAAACATGGGCCCAGCAGCAGAAGCAGACGGTGGTGCAAAGTGTCGTTTATTGGAACTTTCATGGCCACCAGGAAATGCTTGTTGCCATGAACGTTTTTGTGGCGAATTGGCCGTTGGCGGCATGACAAACTGACCTCCAGCAGCCGAAACTGGCACATAAGGCTTAGCTGCCATGTTGTGAGGAAATCGTGGCATATTTAAGTACATATATGGTGAAACTGCACTTTTAGCCATATAATTTTGGGCACTATTATCCATCAAATGATGAGCTGCATTCGGAGATAATATAGATTGAATATTATGCTGTTGTGCCATACCACCATTCATGTCTTGTTGCTGTTTGGTGAATAAAGCAAGATTGATTAATTGATTATGCTGAGCTAGTTGATACAACCATGATTCCTGTTGTTGCTGCTGCTGTTGTTGTTGTTGTTGGGCAGCTGCCACAGCCGCACGCTGCAGGGCTAGGGTTTGGGCTAAATTCTGGGCGTAAACGGACATTGGATCCCAAGCGGGCATTAGGGTAGGGACTGGGGTACCAGGATTAGCCACCTGGCTGGTGGTCATTAGAGGCTGTGCAGGTAACATACCAGGTGGTGATAATAGCGCTTTGGCAGCTACTGGGGATAAAGCTCCTGACGCAGCACCTCCGCCAGTCAACACCAGATGCATATCTTCACCAGAACACTGGAACACTTCGATATACCGTTGTTTTTTGCCAAAAGACATATAATTGTGGTGTTTAGCCATTGCTGCCTGAGCAGCACTGCCCTCGTTGTTCATTTGAATGAATGCTTCACCAGATGCATGACCCTAGGGGGGACAGTATTTGAAATTTAAATTATGAACGTCATAAAAAAAAACTAAATGAAACATACATTGGTATATTACGTATACATAGGCATACAAAAAAATATTGAATAGTCAAATAGTTTTAAAGTGACTAATTATTTTTAGTTTGAAGCAAAGCATACAATTTTAGTTATATTTTTCCATTTTTACCAAATTATATATCAATATTACTTACCACAGAGTTGTAAACCATATGTACACCTTGGAATACAATATTTTTGGAATGTTCTCCGAGGAACTCAAGTATATGTTCTACATTTGCTTCATATGGAAGTCCACGTAAGCGTATACAGTCTTTTCGTGTGCCACTAGTGATGACATGCTGAGGCAATGGCAGAAGCGGCACATGCCCAAGAAGTGCAGTAGGTGAATTATTCACACCAGCTGTTGTTGTTACCGGGGTGGTAATGTTGCCATTGCTATCACTAGCTGTTGATCGCACAGATGGGTCCATTGCACGGTTCAAAACCTTAGAACATTATAAAAAATGTAATCATAATTTTAGACAAATAAAAGCAAAAACAACAACATTTTCATGTTTAAATGAATATGTAAGTTATCAAATAATCATTGTGATATTAATCATAAAATAAAAAATTCTGTATTATAATCATATACAGTAATTATATTTATTCTAATATTATTATTTTACTTTAAGAAAAAATATTATTTTTTTTGCATTGATTTAAGATATTTTAAACATTTTTACCTGTTGTACTTCAGCTGTTGTACTCCTAAATAGTTCAATGTACCTTGTGCCTATTAGGTCTCTGTGCTTACTAAGTGCTTTAGGAGCATCATCTTCATCAGCAAATAGAACAAACGCATCACCCGTTGCACGTCCATCAGGTTTTTTAACAAATAAAACACCATCTTCTCCATCCATTACAGAACAAGTTTGCTCACCATTTTCAAAGAAAGTAATCTAATATTTATATAAAAAATATAATCATTAAAGTAATAGTACAGGCGTACAGTTTTTATATATTTTAAATTAGGTAGGTATTTGAAACTTACGACATCTTTAGCTGTACAATCATAAGGTAAGCCCCTCATGCGTACAATTACTTGGGCACCCTTGGTGAGGAATGTTTGGGCTTCACTACTATTACCTGCAAGAATAAAAAAATATTTAAAATAAAATCATTGTTTATTTTATTATACAAAACTTCTTTAGTTTAACATACCCCCAGCAACATTTATGAAGTCTTCGCCATTAGCTTTATATACTTCAATATAACGGCTACCAATATGGTGTTTATGTCTTTTCATAGCCATGTCTCTATGCTCTTGGTTCACAAAACGTACAACTGCTTCACCGTTACGACGACCATGCGCACTTAAACACAATGCTACACCACCTCTGCAAAAATAAAATGTATTATATATAGTAAAAATCATATTGTTCAAGCCGTTTAAGGTCTTAATGCTGAGTTGCATAAAAAATTGATTAATGGTTCACCAAAATGTAATGTAGTAATAATGGGCCACTAAATCATGTTTAAGGGACCATTGACTTACTACTAAATTATTAAATTTTTAATCATTGTTTATGCAGCCCGGCATAAAGGTTTTAATTTCTAATTAAACATACTTGGCTATATTAAGACCACGAAAGAACTTGGCTATGTCTTGATCAGATGATTGCCACGGAAGACCTCTTGCTCTGACTACACAATTGTTATCTACTTCTTCATTTTTCCAACTATAAATAAAAATTAAATATATAAAAGTTAGATTTGTTGATGTTGACTATAGTGAGACTTATTATTTAATACTGGGGTCACCAAATAATATTTTCGGAGGGCTAAATTAGGATTTTGGAAGTTGTTAGGAGCCATCAAAACCTAATATAAATGTTTAACCAAAGGAAGTAAATGCAAAATCAAATAAAAATTTATAAAATATCATTTAATTCACCATAAAAAATAAACACAAAATTACAAATTACAAATTAATCAAAATTGTTTTATACTTCATTGATTAATTGGTGTAGAAAGTGATATAGAAAAATTAGACTAAGCATTCTTAAAATATAATTAAAAATCATAAACTATAGAGAAAAATCGAAGTTAATCGAATCGGTGAAACAATGATAGTTCTCGAAGAATAAACTATCTATACCTACAAAATCAAATCAATAATACAATTTAAATTATGCCCGTAGATATATATAACATATCCAGTGTTATTGTATAAATCACAATATATTTGCTACCAAGTTAAAATAAAAACAAGTGATATCGTACGATATGCATCTAATACCTACTTAGAGAAATTAAGTATTCACCCAATAAAGAGATTTTTTGAATATAATTTAAATATCTAAATGTATGTGTTTCAGTGCCATAGTTTACATACATACAACATGTCTTATATAACATAGGTATGTATGGTGCACAAAATCACAAACCTTTTATGTAATACAAGGTTTAAAATAATATTCCAAGATAGGCACAAGGTATAATATTAAAGCAATTGAAGCAGTTATTAAAGAGTAATTGTTTAAATTATAATAATGACGTTATTATCGTTTTAAAATATTGAAAAAACAATAATAAAAGAAAAATTACTTTTAATAAAGTAATGGTTTAATAGAAAAAAAATCTGTATATATTATTTTAGTTGTAAACAAAAACAACAAGTAGGTACGTCATAGATTATTACTACAGAAGTGAGAAGAGTCGTCGTCGAGGCGATACCGAAAACTCAAATGGAATCGGTACACACATGGATATAAAACACTAATTATTGCTCGAGATCTAGGCTCAGTGTCGTTGTGATTATTATTATCGACAATCAATTATTTTATAAAATACGGCTGGTGAGTATAATATTATACTATACTATATTATACTATTAAATTGTATCGCTTAAAAAAAGATGCATTTGCGTCATATCGCTTTGTCCATCGGCATAACATTAAGTTAGACACTATATAGACATTACGTTTATGTGACATATTATTATTATGGATAAATTAAAAGAAACAGATTAAAAAAAAAAAAACCGGGCAATTGAAAAACGAGCGTCGTTATAGATTCGTTTAGACGACGAATCAGAACGCAATGAAACACGTTATTTGCGTGGAGGGCGAACCGAGTATTGATAACCCAGTTACGAAACGAAGACGCAACGGAAAAGCGGCAAGAGGGGAAGGTAAGTAGGTAGTTGGACGACGGGAAGTCGACGAAATATGCATTTTTCATAACCTATTTACAACTATTGACCTTTGCCCATCGACCGTTATCGTATAATAGTGGTCGCGATCGGAAATTCAAATCGGGGACAACATCGAAAGTCTCCAATATTAAAAAAAAAACATGGTATTGTTGATGATAAACGATAATAATAATATTACAGAGCGTAAATATCGACGACGACGACGACGACGTCGCCATGGTGAATAATGCATATAAAACATTACATGCGATTATCTATATCTCCATGAAACTAAAATTATGATGATTTTTTTTTTTTGAGACCGACCCGAGGACATTTATCTAATACGCGGCCGTGAATTGTGAAAACAACACTCGAACGAGATAAGAACAACATAATCACATTATTATTATAAGTAGGTAATAATATGTCGTCGAAACTCTCTTCGTGGATGTGTAGGTAATTTAAAATATAAAGTATATCATATAGGTACCTATAATATTATGTGTGTGTGTGTGTGTGTGTGCGCTTGTATTATATTGTATGCGTTTTTTTCAGGGAGACCATAACTCGAGCGCGCGTTCGAGGAGTGAAAAATGAAATAAAACAATAGGCGCGGGGGGAGAGACAGAACGAGAGAGAGACAGAGCAGAAGGTATTTTTTTATTTTTTTTATCGTCTGCGCCCGTGTCAACGCCATAAGTCAAGAGTGTGTGTATTGGTATTGTGTTCGCCTCGTGGCTCGTTCGCGGCGTTTATAGTATGCGAAGAGTTTGTGCGACACACGCGCACGTTTGGAGAATTAATTTTTTACTCGTATTGTGGTAATATATTAGTATTATTATAATTAGACGGGCGAGGAAAACAACCGAAACCAAAAAAAAATACGTACAACGCCGCGTGTAATAAATTGTCAAAATTATACCAAGTGTGTATGTGCAATCGCGCGCGCGCCGCAGCGCTACTGCAGCAGGCTGCCAAATGCAAGCACGCACACACTTGTTGATGGCGACGAGTTTCACGATAATAATATAAATTATAATTATTATAATATTGTGTCGTATTACAAATAGGTGCACACACAACACTACCTACTAGAAATAAAAATGTGTAATAATAATGATGTTAAAGAAATATCCCGAGAAAAACTTTTGCTCATCGAGAACCTTCGGTGCAATGATAAATTATCATGAGATATTGTATTTGTATATCAATTAAGTGTATTTAAAAACAAAAAAAAACGGAAGCTCGAAAAAATATTGAATAGGCAATAGTCTTGTCGTAGGATTTGTGTTCTCTTTCGCGTAAAAATCAGTTTAATAATATATCACACCATATTCTTATATTATACTAATAATTGTACAATATGAATAAATGATTACAGGCACATTTTCAAAAATTATCTTTGTTCGTCCAATAGATTCCAGTTCGTGGAAGAATAATAAGCACTTAGCACAGTATTCAAACATAAAAACGATAACTTGATGAAAGGCACGAAATCGTAACTGACATTTAATTGAGTATTTACACAAAATCTCATCATTATCTTTTTACGAAACGTTCAAATAATAGTAATTATATACAAATTGAACTAATTATATTTAATGTTGGAAATAGAACGATTATACGAAATAACAAAATAATATATCTTTCAAAATATTTTGGAAATTTTTCATTTAACTGTACAGGCTGAAATGGTGAAGTATCAATAATAATAATAATAATAAATAACGTTACAATAAAAACTCGAGTTTCACCGTTCAAATAGATACTTATAGGAACATTTAAAAGTTATTGATTGATGTCTTAAAAATCTTCAAAGATTTATGTTCGTTTTTCCTAACACATAAAGATAATTTCATATTTTAAATAATGACGTTATCAAATTAAAGACCTGTCAGATTAAAATACATTAAAACCAGTATATTATGGAACATATTTCATATCAAAGTAATTGTTATCATAAAAAAGTCAATTATAATAAATTAATAAATGAAATATGCAATTACAGTAAGCAATAATTTTTATTTTATAATACCTTTGGCCTCTACAATTTTTTTTAAAGTGATTTAGAAATCGAAACTATACAGCTTGACTTTTGTCTTCGGATTTTAATTTTTAAAAATACCTTGTACAATATTGTTACGGTTATCGATGAACTGGAACCGAAAAAACCTTTTGAAGTGCCGTTACTATTGGAAAAAGAACTACTTTAAAATTGCTTAGTACGTGTAATCGAAAGAGCCGTTGTGGTAAGGTCATTTATTTTTACGAATAAAGTATCGTAATTCAGGTTCTTTACATGTGTTAAGATTTAGAACCGTTTTAAAATAGGTTGATTTATCATATCCCGCTATCCAACAAAAAAATTAAATGTGAAACATCCGTACCGCACTTATAACCGATAACCTCGGTGTCGAATCAATATAATGTGAATAATAATAATATAATGATTTACTTACAAAGTCCCATATAGATTGGCAATTGGTTATTTATATGATATTAAACTCATATTTAAAATAAATTACCTATAATAATATATAACAATTTATTTATTTTTCAAGAAAAAGTAAAACGAATAAATCCAATAAAACACATTTGAGAATGTTACGTTTGAACATCACAATAACACCGTGATCATAAAATTAAAATAAATTAAATGTTTAGAAATATATTATATACCTATTAACTACGTGTGGTAGTAAAAACAGACGATACTTAATCGTATATAACTGTTCCCTCATCGAAAAATACGGTTTATTTTTTTATAGTCGTACTACCTATTCACGCTTGTGTTTGCGCAGCAGGTATGTTCGTAATGAGACCTGTTTATTGTTATGTACAATGCGTGAACACAATATATGAAAATATGAAATATTGTCACATTTGTCGGAAACGTCCCAGAAATAATACGTAAGTAAAATGTAGCCATGTACTATAGTGTACAATATACAATTTGGGCAAATGGCTTTATCTTTTAAAATTAATATGTAATTGTTCTACGCCCTTATATATGCATAGGGAAATATGTTGTTTATATAGGTACACGAGTAGTAGACTTATTACATTAATTGCTAAAGGATAACGAAAAATGTAGCAGTACAGGTGAGTGGTGTCAACGTCATGTGACTATACGTGCGCTTAGTATTTACAACGACAGTAGGTACCTATATAGTTCTAAATTAGTAAAAAGAAATAAACAACAAACACCTTGAGAATAATTATAGGTGCTGCTAGTTTTTTTCCTCGCAATATCGATTACTGTAAGTTCTAGTTTAGTTATGAATACACTTAACACAATATAAAGTCGTTGATGTTTCATTTCACTACCTACCTATATATAGGTACAATTAAGAACTGCTGGGTGGGAGAGGGTGCGAAAATAAGTAGATAATTTCTCACAATGTGCATTATTTAAAAATTAAAAGTTACACGCATACAATATGTTTTTTTCTCATGGTCCCTATCCCCTCTCGTGTTATAATTTTATGGTAATTATTTAAAAAATATATTTATAACATAATAGACGATTGTGGCTTATCGCGAACAAAACGGAACGCCGATAACCTCAGGATTACGAATCGACGACACAGAGACAGCGCAATATATCGGTGGACAAGCATGTGCATGGAAATATGCATAAAAAAAACTTATTTTATGGGTAGATCTTATATAATATTACGATTTATGACCGTTGCGCCGTTTTCGATATAACAACCTAACAAGGATAACAGAAAAAAAAACGCACACGTTGTGCCCAAGCTGCAATAAGGGTGTCGATTTCCGCCCGACACTCAAATATGTGGTTGAAAACATTATCGAGTATAGGCACCTATAAATTACAATAATTATAATATCAATCAATATTTATGTGTAACGGCGGCGGTCGGCGGTAATGGTTTTACGAATATATTTATCTAATTAATCGGTTGAGCCGAAGAGGATCGTTTTATAAGTCTGTCGGCGCTAATCGCTATTTTATTATTATAATATGATATTTTTTCCAACCGTTCATAATCCGTATAACCTTTATGTGCATTACATACTCATGAATTAGAAAAAAAATAACGATTATACAACTAAAAGTCTACAAGGAATGGTCACGTAACTCGCCGTCAAAAATATGCGAATAATATTACTATATAATATTATAAAGTAAAAACACACATTTCAAATTGCAATATAATTGTTAATAAAACGGCTAAACTTATAAATAATTATCTCAGCGACGATTATTAAATTATCTCAACAAGATTTATACCACAAATAGAAAACAACTATCGACAGTTATTATAGTAACCACGCCTAGTGTTGTTTTAACAAAACTTTATTTATTGATCGTAATAAATTCTACTCTGTTATAGTCCTTAATAGAAAATAGTACCTACTATTGAGGTAATTTTAAAACCTAGATAATGCTGCGATCACCCATGATTACGGGGGGGGGGGGGCAGAGGATACCTGACTCTACACTAGTCACAGATATATTATTTAAGAGCACAAAGCTTACTGTCTTGATACGAGAATTATTATAATCTCAGTTCCTCTTGGGTCCAAAAATACTACTAGTTACGACACTATATATGCAGTTATTAAAAATAAATAATGAACGAAATGACCTCTGGACTCTTGTTACGTATAAATAATACATACCTATCAAAATGGACAATTTAAATCTATTTTCATGAGTCACATTATAATAAATTGATCGTATTACAACAGCCGATAATAATATTGTTATGTTATGTCACAACAATAGCTTTTAAAAAAGTAACACAATCGTTTACCCAGACCAATAACCGTTTTATTTAATAGGTGTTTGTTAATTAGGGATCGAGATATTTGTGAATGCATTAAAACTAAAAATTACAGATATGAAAACCCATTACAAAGGCAGGTATAATAATAATAATAATAAATAATGTGTAACTCACCAAATACCCGGTTCGAGTTTTAGCTGAACGATTTCCGGCGAATTGAACGTATGGCCTGAAACACGAAAATAATTGTTTACATAAAATATTCAACTTACGAACTAATGACCACCGATGTTTCCCACACCACTATAGCATCAGAGGCATTGCGTAGCAAAAACGATTGCGAAACACATAATATAATAATATAGTGATAATTAATGCGATGAGTGAATATTGTTTACTGAAATTCGCTGAGCGTTGCACTTCCTGTTACCCGGACGGGTATATGGATCGGTCAAGATGGTGGGGAAGGGGTGGTGGAAAGAAAAATTTTAGTCATACGTTATTGAAGAAAGACGTTGAACAAATTACACAACAAACAAAATAATATTGGATTACACTCGCTGTGTGAAAGATGGTTAAAATTTGATGACTTCATTAAATTTCGGTTAAAATATATGCTCGAACACGGGGGGGAAGAGCTAGAAAACTGTCGGCACAGCTAGTTTTTGGCCTACGGGGACCTCCTTCCACCCCACTCCGCCGACGAAATAGATCGACGATTCGTATAGCGTTGCGACACACAATACTCGGAAAATAATAATTGTTTATTAATTTAATTTCTTTTTTTTACTAACCTAATGCGCACGGGCACTAAGATTGCACTATAAGAAACAAAAAAATAAAACTTTGAATTTTCAATACCCGAGAACTTACCATCAGCTATGAGCCTTTGGACAATGTTTACCATATCCTTGACCTCGGCTACGTAGAACTGAGAATCGATTTCATGAGTTATTTCTAGATCTGAATAGACGGGGGTCAAGGAAACAACCACTTTGTGAGAACAGCAATAGCCAATAATAATATATGTATAATATCAAATTAATTACGATGGTAAAAACACAATCGACGGTAGTATTATATTATGATGATATTATTATGAACGATAAAAACACAATCAGATACATGCATAATATCATTAGGTATAAAATATAATATAATAGGTACGTGGTTCGTAATTGAATTAAACGGAAATTAAATATATATTATGCAAATCGAAGTGGGTCGTCAAAGCCAGCCAGGTGCGTTAATGATGATGTCTAATCACAAGTATGGTTGTAATTTTTTTTTAACGGTATTTATAATGGTTTTTCATAATATTTCCAATTCGTTACGAGTGTGCATGTGAATGTAATCGAAAATATCCCTATTATTATAATAGTGTTCCACAAAATATATTCATAATTATTATATATTGTATTTAACGTACCGTCCTATTCAACGCACAATAATATAATTAGTTAATAGAATTACAATATAATATTATACCTAAGTAATGGGTACCAATAATATTCACGTTATCCTGTAAATGTAATATAATATTATGTTATATTTAACGCGGGGCAAACAATAACGCACGACTACGGTGTTCGTTCGTTCATTTCGATGAGCTGTTTTTTTTTTGTGTTTGCACGTTTGAGCACATAAATTATAATATAATATATTATAGTAAGTAAAGCGATTAACGGCTGCACACACAACAACCTGTTGCTGATAACGAGAAGCCGCCTTATGTAGTGCTATATATGAGAGGTGTACCTTTTTAGATCGTTACTCACCTATAGCATACAGGTATCGAGTATTATCGAGAGCAAAGTGCGGGTTGTGAAATTTTTTTTATTTACACTTGAGCCCTTTTTTAAATTTTTACTTTGTAAAATCCATAAAAGATACATCACGTGCAAATGTGCAATGGCTTTTTTAAACACTGGCGTCACAGCAGATACATTTAACATCAAATCGTCACAGTACAATATTACACGCAAGTTATATTATTTTCCCAAGTACGTTTTTAAGGCAGACATTTTCCCCGTATTATGAATACAATTTATTTGAATGTGTAGTTATTTTTTTTTTTTGGTAAATATAGTAAAACAATTATTCAAAATACTACAATATACACCTACCTATATATATAAATTGATAATAAGTAATAGGTTTAATATTAATTAATTATAAATTAACTTAAAAAATATATAGGTTATATAACTAATGGCTAAATACTTTCGTAAATTAAATATAATTAAGAGGTAAGTATTGAAAAATGGTAAGATATTTCTACATAAAAATATTACACTTAATAAAAATTATTTAATTTGTGATTGTTTTGTTATCAACAAATACCTATTAGAAATTTTTTCGTAGACTCGACTATACTTTGGATACCTATTCAACAGTTGAATAATAGGTAATGAATTTATCAAGAATTATCTCTGGATTGCTTCAATGAACATCCAAGTATTTGAAACTGAGTTCTTATGCACTTTATAATTTATTATTGAAACTTGAAACCTTTACTTATATTATTATTGTTCTACTCGTGTTTTTCTTTGTAGTATTATGTACGTTCCATAAATAAAGAGGAAATATAAGTTATAATTTTGTTTTGTTTTATTTTACTATAAATTAAAACGAACAAAAATAATAGTTTTAAGTTCCATTAAATTTTTTAAAATATGGGGGGATATATTATCAACCTTAAAAATGTCCCATTCAACCAAAATGTTCGAAAAGAAATTTTTCTATACATTCATAAAAAAAACAAGTGACAACATTGACAATAATATGCTATATAAAACACTGTACACGTAGCACTAGATTATAATAATATATTATTGTATACCACTTAAACTCGAAATATCTATAAATTAAGATTATACTGATAACTGCAGCCAACAGATGTGAAAGAATAAACTAGTATTTAAAAACGATTAAAAAAAAAAACAATAATTGCTCAAATGTAATATAATATTATAAGTAATAATATTATGATATCAGTAGAAAATATTCGACAGCCAAAATATAAGACTAGGAAAAACGTTTGTAATGACGACGGCTTTAGATAGAATTTATCTATCTACAGTCGTGGTAATGACTAATAACATAATATTAGTATCATTTAGTGTTTTCAAAAAAATGCAGGAAACGTGAATTAAAATATTTACATGCGAATTAATAGATAATACTATATCAAATAATTATTATTTTGAACTACCTAGGTACCTATTCGAAAAATGTATTTGAAAATTCCTCATATTTGTTTTTGAACCAATTTTAAACGGATAACAAAATAGGTTATGAATAAAAAGGAAAATTGTTTAAAACTTTATTTAGTTATTTTTATTTAAAAATGGTTATAAAGAATGAAAATAATGTAATTTATTAATTTCAAAAACCATTAGTTGTTATTTAGGTGTACTAATGCTGTGATAAATAATTAGTCTTTAAATAAATTTGTTATGTAGCTAAACAAAGACTTTGGAGACATATATTTATGATTCTACTATCACGTATAAATAAAGTTATTCTTCAAAAATTGCGATCTTAACAAAAAATATTATTTTTGAATGCTTGTTTATGTATAGACATTTTTATTTTCTAATACCATATACAGACGACGTATTGTGTCTGTTATTTTCATTGATTTAATTCATAAATCTTCGATACTTGTTATCGACGACAAATATCGGTATCCTCTAGACATTCTCGATGCTTACAAGTGTTTCAAGAGCGACTGAACCAAATAAAATATATTTTCAATATTTACATAAAATACTATATATACATAATAAAGAAATGTATATATTTATAGTTTATATAGTATATAAACCTTTTATGCATATTTTTTTAAACTATTTTTTATCTTGGATTTATATTTAATATAATAGTATTGAAACAGCAACGTGTTACAAAACAATAGGTAGGTATCAAACTCTCATAATAATATGATATTTGTTGAGATCAATAATATTATTATTAATTAATTATTACATTACTAAAAAAAAATGACGTCACGTGACCGAAAATCAGTATGTTTAATAGGATTCTAATAATGACCAAAGTATGATAATTATCATTACAATAAAATACAATTAAATGTTAAGAAATGCCTATCTAATATGACGATACTTTTAGCTCTAAAATGTAGAATTAGATAAGCAATAATACAACATTACTATTATAGTCGGACAAGAGTTTATTTTTGTCGTTATCTGGAAGTAACAAGAATAAACTATGTAGTTTATATCTATTAAGTTCGAAGATTTATGTGATCACATTAAACTGTAAACGGTCTAAGCAAATTGCATACAATTTAAATAACTAACATCACACTAAAACAGATAAAATTAATCCTGTAAATAATATAGCGATCCTTTAACAATAGGCATCCCCTTTAAGTGTAACCGCGTATCCCGTAAATACCGTATTTCGTGTCTCTATTTGTCATCGTACTATGTTATCGGCAATGTCCCGATATCAAAATCCAAATGTACATATAATGAAACGAGCCATTTTATTTGATTGATTTATGTTAATGAGGGGAAAGGGAAACTGAGAAAGACTGTAATATAACACTTATTAGTATATTTTTTATCTACTAATTTTGTTCCATTTTGTATAGTAATTTTTAAGATGTATTACTAATAAAATAATGTACGTTTTTTTATGGAATACTATTTCTCGAATATATTATTATGTTTTGTTGGATAACGAGACATTCAATAATATTATTATTAATATGAGCGAGAAAATAATGATAACACCACAAATAGTTGTATAAAGTCCATAGCACATAGGGCAATACGTGTTGTATAATTATTGCAAAAATTAAACACACTGTAAGAAAATAAAAATAGTCAAAATATTACTCTCTCAACGCCGTGGCTGAAGATATTATTTTAACACCACTTTATTTTCCTTACGTACAAAAAACACCATTCGTTGCCTATAATAGTAGTTAATACGTCTATGCAGTATGCAGTATGCACTACACACACACACACACACACATACCCGGTAGAGTGAAATCACAAGAGCTAACAACTGATTACCGATGACGTCATTGTTGACGACGATAAGAAGTAACTAATTTTTTTCAAAATCGGTAATTGCCAACGACAAAAATACAAAAATATTTTAAAATAATATGTATGAATCCCAGTGAAGCGACCTTTTAAACCACCCCCGAAATCGAACTAATATGACCGGCCCTTAAATGAGCTATTAAAAATAATACAGAATGCCGACAACATTATATACTAATTGCCGAGACCTGACATATCGGTACATAATAATATGAGCTCTAAACGACAGTCATCTAACTTATTGGTAATATTGTACTAATAACATGGTAATAAACGACACGTATATACAATGGTGGTTACTGGTTATTAATTGTTAAACTGGCAAATCACGGAATTTGTTTATAATATACACGAGTCAATATTTTCATATTATTTTCAATATTTTTTTATTGGGAAAATAAATTTTCATTCATATTTTTAACAAGTGTATAAATGTAATTTATCAATTAATATTATTTTGATTATGGCTAACCAATGGCAATCAATGCTTATAATAATTATAAACATAATATTGACATATTGTATGTTATGACAATGCCTATACCGCGGTCGCATTGTGTACACACTTATATACCTACGTTATTATAAGCGACTTTACAAAAGTATGTAAGCATATGTAAATATTGTACAATATTTTAATAGAATAATGTGAATAATGTGAAAAATGTAAAATTGTTTTTTGAAATGTATTAAAACATATAAAATTCAACTATGCTGCATTGCTGCATAAAAAAACTTATAGAATAATATTACTTATTAGTAATGAAATGTCGAAATCGTCTAGACAACAATAATACTTTTAATTGTTTTAATTTAATAGCCGGTTAAAAAAAAAAATACAAACAATTGACTACGATAAGAACCAAAAAGTTGGACAAAATGTTATCGAACAGTGATTTATAAGTATATTATAATATTATAAAACAATCAAAATATTTAATCAAGTCTCAAAATTGGTTTAAATCGGTTTACTGGCCAAATATTAAAATACTCGAAGTATAATTGTTTTATTCTAATAAATACATTTGAAAATTTCTATTTTTGAACATAAATAAATACAAAAAAATATAATACTCACGTAAAACGGCAATGTACACAAAATGTTCAAGACAAAATAACAACAATTACAAAATTATAATAAAACGTATTACTAACCACACGCTCAACGTAATAATCGCGACTGATGACTGATTACTGATTAAGAGTCTAAGAAATTAGTTATCTCTAGTCCCTTGGTGTGCCACCTGTAGCGCACTCTACGACGGGTTTGTATTAGCCACAACTCGGCTATACTCGTGACTGTTCGGAAATTGTCGACTTATCGTAATTTCATTATTATTTACATTTCTTATCAGATATTTTTTTGTATATTTTTTAATTTATTCAAACAAAGTTCAACACTTCAGTCCTCACACGAAAGTGGAAATTATGTCATTAACTTAAAATATTAAAATGTTATATTTCAACATGACGTCAATAGCTAAGGACTGAATACGTATCTTATAAGACTACCAAGTACAATAGGTACTATATAAACTAAAACAATATAATATAATATCAAGTATTATTTGGTAAATACAGTATAATATGGAACACTTTAAAATATTGACTATTGTTTATTGATTTAAAAATTAAAATGCAAGCTATTTGACTGATCACATAATCTCAATTATATTTATAACATGTCATATTATTATTAGGTATTATAGAAATACATACCAAATATTTATTCGGTTGATAAAATGTTGATTTTCTTGGTAAACAAATGGAAATTGTATGAATGGACCACAACGTTCAACATTATATGTGTCATAGGTCTAGAAATAATATTATTTGATTTAATATTATAGTGAAGAAATTGAGGTGAATCGACTAAATCAGATGCCCATGAATAGTATTATGGTTTTTCTATTACATAGAATCTATACCGTTGTTTTATTTCGTAATTCAGCGTCTTAAAATGTTTCCTGATATTCTATTATCGAATTGTTGCTTATGTTGTTAATTTAAATACAATATTGAGTTCCTTTTTTTTTTAGATGTTTTAATAATATTTACAATCAGTGGTGCACGGCACAATAAGTAAATTTGACATAAAATATAGGTATATTTATTTTTTTAGTCGAGGAGACCGTACCTAACCAGTAACCATACACTAACAGAACCCAAGGGAATTTTTTTTATAAATTATATACATAGGTATATTAAATTGGACAAATTTTTGTAATCGAATATTCATATCACGAAGACAAAGAATTGCAGATATCATATCTTACACAAATTGTTTTTAAATGTTTAAAAAATTAATAAGTATCTATTTTAATACAATTTCTAAAATGTAAAAACTGTTGTTTTGCGTCTTATATTGTAAGAACAGTTATTCAAATTATTCAAATTACTGTCCAATATTATTTTTTTATTGTTATTAAATTATGAATTATGAGAGATAATATGTTTATAATATTATTGAAGACCAAAAACTAAAAAAAAAAATAAAATTTTAAAGTTACTAAACGAACAATACCTAACTATTCTTCTTATAATTTACAATATTTTATTCTGGCGTATTATCAGTGTTTATATTATACAATTTATTATACAACTAAGCGATTATTATATATGTATATGTACCTATTACGTGTAATGTAATAATGAACTACATAATATAAATAATTTGAAACCATTAATTTTAATTTTAATACTCGGTCATCTATATAATAAATTATAGTATAGGACATTAAATGATATACTTAGAAAGGCGATTCGGTTATAACTCATAACACCCATCTAAGGGTCGGTTTATCAATAATGTTATCCATTAACAATCCTCAGATAATCCCATTGACCCTTTGAAACTTACAAATGTATTAGTTATGCAATGTTTCTATAGTTATACAATATTTTATATATTATGAAGAATATACCTACATAGACTGAAATCGCGTAAATATACTTATTGAGATATTCAATTGATAAATTACGGGAGAAGAAAGATATTTTATTACTACGATCACCAAATCCGTTGGATTATGTATTATGATTTAAGTATACTTAAATATATATATTTCTGAACGATGGACACTCATAATATTACAATAATTATCATAGTTAATCAATGAAATGAAAATGCAAAGAAGAAAAGTGAGGTACGTGGCTCACGTGACATAATAATATATCGTGTGCACTTCAGCAATGGCTGTTACCAATTTTTAAATACTACCAAATTAACTGGCTATAAATCTTATTTTTAGAATATGACAGGCATTGATACTTTTAATTTACTCAACTAACTCATTTACATAACAATACAATTTATATTAGAATATATGTTTTATACATACCTACTTAATATTATTATACAGCTGCTCTAGAAATGAAATATTTAAATATGTAATAAAACACACAAAACTATGACCTTTGGGAGCATTCAGTACATAATATATACATCTAATAGAAGTTGAAAAAAATGAATAAATGTTAACGTCTTATAAATATTAATATTTAATGTAGGTATTACCTACATATATACAAATAAAAAATGTAATAAATATATTTACCGCATAATAATTTGACTTATTATATACATTAGGTATACCTATTAATTATATAAACGATCCAGTCAATATATATCTAGGTATCAATAAACCTATAAAATATGCTCAGTTTAGACGATTCGTGAATCACATTTCGAGTGTTTTGATAATATAGATTTGTGTACCTATTACCTAACTTGAGCGTTATAAACTTGTGCGATGTGGCATATCATAAAATACGATCAATTATAAATACCTATCGTAGAGGCGATATTGAATTCGATTGTCTATATAGGAATATCTGTGAATAAAATATTGGTGACTGATGTGCAGTCACCCCGGTCCAGTGTACGATCCTCGGAAAACGGGTGACCTGGTGTTAAACGCGGCGTTAAAGGGGGGGCTAGGGGTCATGGCCCCCTTTAAATCATTAACTATTCCCTATAAATAATAATTTCTTGTTGAACTTTTAAGTAGAATTTTTGGACCAAAATGATATCCCCCCGCCCCTCTCTAGAAGACAAATCAAATCCACTACTGGTCAACGGTGATTACGAAGTTCGTAAATATATAAGTTCAGCTGTGTAAAACTTATTTTGTCGACATTTTTGCGAGCGTGGATCAAAATTAGTCGATGATAAAAATGTTCTCAAGACTGAAGTCGGACCCAGTAAACACTGTAATATCGTGTCACGTTTAGCATATTTAATGAACACGTATATGTAACATAATGTCGGTAACACGTTACCTACAAATCGAGTATATTCAACTCTTCAAGACACCGAGTGTAGTGAGAACCCCCGGCTGAAAACATCGTGGTACCATGTATTTAACGCATAATTGTGAACTGTAGTTTTCGATTTGAAAGGGAACCGGATAGTATTATAAACAACGGTCCAACCGGCAGGGATTACCACGGTATGTATTGCGTACGCCATCAGGTACCGGACGTGTGGCTAACCACGAAATTGGTCAGACTTTAAAGTTTACAAGTTAAGTGAAAATCAAACATTTTCATTGCATTCGTCACACTGTACTACGTACACTTGTGAACCTAACCGCTTTCGATTCGACCAAATGATTATTGTTTGTTTTTCGTGGATTATACACGCCGGGCACACCAGTCACCTAAAATTTACAAGTTCTTAGCGTAGACGTCGTAATATTTTAATATCGTTATTTAGAATTTATTGACTTTCTACATACAGCAAGCAATGTGTGTAAAGATTTGTAAAATTCGAGTAAAATTTTGATAAAATATATAATTGCGTAGCAAATGACGATAAGTTTCTACTACGTTCTAAAATAATTCAATACTATGAAATAATGTACATACCTAATGGAAGAATGTTTTAGGTAAACCTCGTAATGAAATAATGAAATGTGTCCAAAAAAAAAAAAAAAACAGTTTTAGGTATAATGCCCGAAATAAAATATTAACTGTATGTATTTTATACACTAATGGTAATTAATTTGCCTATAGTAACGGAGCAGTTGAATATATTTTATTTTTTACTGTAAGGCACATCATATTATAAACGCATAGCAAACATTTGAAAAATATCAGATTAATTCATTAATTTTTTTTAAAGAGATATAATGATATAATTCTGAATGATACCTACGAGTTTTATAGTCATAATTCATATGAATGGAAATTGAAACAATTGCAATTTTTAAAAAATAATAGGTTTAAATGCATGTTTTTTTTTTTTAAAATCGAATAAGTTTTTCACTCAAATATTTAAATATTCATTAATCTAGTCATTGATGGTTGAGAATTTTGATGGTCACCCTTACATACATTGCAGTATTTGTCAATGACGCATAAACTAATATTATTTATATTAATTGTATTGATACTGGTAAGTTAACAAACATCGAGACAAAAATGGCACGGAAATTGAATGTGATTTAAAACAATATTAACACATAATCCGAAAATGTAATGTATTCATTTTTACATAATTTTTATGGAAGATATTTTGATTTTTGATGTGTGAGCAGAGCACACGAGTAAATAATATAATCATCGACCATAATGGAACGATTGATATACGTCAATATATAAGGTTGGTTTTTAGGATTTAAACAATTCTATATACATCAACATATTATGATCTCAAATATTGTTTGTATTGGTGAATGGTCGAACGCTATTTTATAATAAAATAAAACATCACAGAAATTATCATCAGTTAGTTAGCTGATACACAGTTAATAATTTTGTAACTTCAAATAATCAGATAAAGGGATGAATGGCTGAGTGGAAATGTCAGATGTGATGATATATATATGCAGTATAACTGTATAAGCAATGACGATATTACCTTATTTTATATTTTTGTTTTAAAAATAGAAAATTAAATAAATGGAACATTCGTATTTGTAGTACATATAAGTACTTATAGCAGTTGATGCATTCAATTAATTAAATATAAGCATGAGGTAATATTGTCATCTAATGATATTATTCAGAAATATATTATGCTGTAGGTATATTATTTATTTTTGAAAAATAAATTAAAACAATGGAATGATAATTATCAATAATATTATTAATTATCAGGTATCTAAAAATAATATATACATAATTTTTATCGGTGAAAAACTGAAGTTTTAATTTTCTTTTAATAGTAATATTATTATTAAATATATAACAATAATCAAAATAATAAATAAATGAGTTTGTGGAAACAAAGAATGAAAGATAATAACTATTATATCAGTATCATGTATGTAAAATAGTAGATGTAAGATATGAATATCATATTAGTTTTTTCCAAACGAAAGACGAGATAAAAATAATTTGTAATTAATTATTGATAACTGGTATAATATTCACATGGTGCTTTATCACAACGGCTATAGCGATTACAGAGACCCATACATTTAATACATTAATTGTACAAGACATAGAACGCGTAAGAGACTGATTCGCATTTATTTGATTTACTTATTCTGTTATACTTATAATAAACAATATTTTAAAATATCATTCAACTTAAAATTTTAAGGTTTTTATAAAAAAAAAATTTCTTATAAAAATATATGTTTTAATATTTTTATATTCCATTAACGTTTCCGTTCCTGTGACCCTTTGAGAGTTTAACCCTCGACTGGCGAGCTCAATAACTTATCGGGCCGTTTTAAATTTATATATTAATATAACATTAAATACGCGATTCGACAGCTTTATAAAATTGTTCACTTATTATAGTAGCTACCAAATTTAGTACAAGAAAAATTTTGACAGTGTTTTGTGATAATTTTGTCTCGGTGAAAAAATGAAAAAGTGAAAATAAAATCAATATTAATTATTTAAATAGTTAAATGTATGGTCCACGAGAACATAAGAAAGGAAAACAATTTATAACAAAATGTGTGAGCCCCTGAGAAATACACAGTCATGCATATACATTGTCTATATGGGAACTCCGTATAACATGAAATATTTCTATCACGCGACAGGTTAAAATATTAAGTAAAAATTGTCAAAAGTATAATTAATAATGAAAATTAAACGTCAATCGAATAATAGTTGATCATTTGGTCATCATATTATAATAATATATCGTACGAAGTAATAAGTAGACTACATTTGCAAATGAAAATATTGATGAATTATAACACCAAGACAACAGGTGTAATAAGTGTTGCCGTGTTGACGCCGTTCAATAATAAAAAAATCATTCTGCCGGTATTATCATGTTCAGTACTTTCACAACAAAAATGTTATCGTATTAACTATTTAAGTCATACTGAAAAAGTAGGAAAAATTATGTATACAAAATATCCCCAAAAATTAATGTTTAATAATTTTTGTAGGTTATAAGGTAGGTACGATTCATTTTGTTTTATGCTGTTGACAAGAGTACGATTAAACTTAAACCTATTTTCTAATATACTATCTTATAATCATTAGTTACATTTTTTTTTTAAATTCAATGTTAAATTAATAATAAGTAGGTTTATTATTTTAAAAAAACTCTGAAATATCAGACTTTAGTAGGTATAATTATCAGGCTTCTAGAGAAAAAAAGTCCCGTTTTTGACAGTCTATAAAAATACGTGGCTGGCCAATTTAGGCCTACTGAAACAAGTAAAACTAGTTTCGTAAATACGCTATTTATCTAAACATTGTGTGCATACTAACACTGGCTGTAACGACTTACCGGTAGTAAACTAGAAGAGTTCTACTAGAAGAATTAATTTTTACATAATAATATAAAAGGATACAATTAACCAGATCTGTAATTGAATTAAAAGTTTGGTCTTGAGGTGCGTTGTAGAATTTGGAAAAGTCCTTCCGCAGGTCGTGAAATACGTTGTAGTATTCGGGCAGTTCAATGTCTTTAATGGATGATTCCCGGTGCAAACACTGACGGATTGGAAGCTGTCCATCTGTTACTATTCGAAACATAGGTGTTTGAGGTTCGATATTCAGTGACTTTACGTAGGTGTCGAACTAGAAAAATAAAATAAACAATAAAATTAATCGAACTATTAGTGATTGGTGTGTATAATAATATTTGGAATAATAGTATTAATAGTAGTTCCTAAATTGCGAGTTGTGATAACCAAATAATATAAAATATTTGTATAAAAAATATTTACAATTACTCTATACATAATATTAATAACTAAGTAACTTATAATATTAAACTTAATTTTATATTTATCGTTACTAACTATAAAGGCGTATCTGGATAGGAGAGGAGTGTTCGGTAACATAATAACATTAATTCAAGTACTGAACACTATAGGTATATGGGCATATGGCATTCACGTGTTTGTAATTAAATTTTAATTCTATGTATTCATACGACTTCCATTGATTTAATATAAATTATAAATCTAATACTATAGCAAAAGTTTTTAAAAATATAAGACTATAAATAGAGAAACATGGTTTTTGAAAAAAAAAATATGTTCAGTATAAAAATGAATTCATTTTATACTTACAGAATGATAATTGCTAATTTTAATACTAAAAATAGGTAATATAATATGTACATTGTACATAGGAATTAGGAGTAGCTTAATTTAATTTAAATCCTAGTTGGGAACTTTGCATTCAATATTCAAGTTTTTTGACTGTTTATTGACATTAAAAAAATTTAAAACTTAATATATATCTATAATACCTATATACAGTTCAAAAGAATCAAAATATTTTGAAATATATATCACGTGTAGAAAATACTAATATAAACATTTGGTGAAAAATTTAAGTATTTGTTAAATTAATTTTTGAGTTACACAAATAAAAAAATCAATTTGATCGAATTTGGTCAGGTTTGCGTAAAAATTCCGGTTTTCCTTAATTTTCTTTTTTGTTTATCCCGGGTATTTTGAAAAGTATAGGGAATTTTTGTTCCACCCTCCCCATAAATGTACCGAGTAGAGTATTAGACCCTAGTTTCTACTTGAAAACACACCAAAAGTTGACAACCGAAGCAGAAATACTGCTTCAAAACGTGATGAAAGCCAGAAAAAAAAACACATAATTTTAAAATCAGCATATTCATATTTTCATCGCTCCACTCAAAATCTAAAATAATAAGTTTAATTTTGTGTTATACCTACATTTTAATGAATATGACTATGCATAAATAATATAAGTAATAATAATTATTTAAATGGCACATATACGATATTTATAATATAATTATGTATATATTAAAACTATACTAAATAAATGCATATTCAATGGTAAAAGTTATCCAATTTTCAATTTTGTTATAGCTAAAATATCTATCCTATATTCGGTAATGGATCGTATAATATTACATTATACAAGCCCCAACATTAAATCCCAAAAGTACGCTTCTGCTACAGTGCTACATACACGATTTTTTATTTTGAGATAATAAACTTGTTTCGATTTTATTCAAACCTAATTTATTTTATTTTACTTTTATAAATGTGTCATGGCGAGACGGCGAACATATATTATAAAAGTATATCATTTTGATATATTAAACTGAAGTAGTTTTCTTGTGATTCCATATTGGTTTACTTATAAGTGTGTCTAGAAATGAATAAAATATTTTCTTTTTTCGCTGGCGTTGTTCGAAATGTAATTCGGTTAAGTGTTGTATAACATTAGAAAGCGCAATAATAAATAATCTCTTTATTATGTAAAAAATATTTCATACAATCATCCCTTTGTCAACTCCTCACGCTCAGACATATAGGTACTAACCTAAATAAAAAAACAAATGCACAGTTACATGGCCCCATTGCACCAACCATAGTTGTCTCTTATTCCACGAAACTTCAAGAAAACTAACAAAATATTGTTCCTTTCGTCTTGGGTTGTGTCCAGAAAGTTTGAGGTAATTGTCATTTGTCATAGACCATATTATTTTTTATTGATATTTACCTAGGCATTACAATTATTATTAACTATTATAAAGTATTTACATACTTTTAAAATAGATAGGTGATGAATGTAGTTAGGGATTTATTTTTCCAAGTGAAAACCCAAGATTCGAGAAATATAAATCACTTATTTTATTAGTCAAAGCCAAAATAACGAAGATTAAGTGATATGCATTCAGAGATATTATAAGTGTAGGTAATCCCTCGGTGAAAAATCAAAGAAACTCAGATCGTAAAATTATTTGATTTGGCAGTCTAAATGACGAGCTGCGTGTGATTTAGCAATGTCTATGTCGTTTGGTTGTTCCTGTGGGAAAATTTAGGGAGCTAACGTGACGAGGGGGTTTCAAAAAACGAAATTTAATTTATTGACGAGCCAACCCCAAAGTGGGTTTATTTTGATGGCTTCCGGTTGACTTTGATCGGACGAATGAATATTCAACGTTGTCAATTACAATCGCGCAGCAGACAGTAAAACAAAACGTGGAAAAAATAAGGCACATGAAAAAAAAATATAGATAACTGGTCCACACTCCACACAATAATACAGTATAGATATATATATATAATAATAATAATAATAATAATAATAATAATAATAATAATAATGACAACAAGACAAGCCGAGTGGGAATCAATGGGATCTGACGTTTTTGCGCAGACTTTAACTCATGATTGCTAGTACAACTACTCCTCTTTTCAATGGCACAGACCGGCCATTGAACCGCACTGCACAGCAGTATTATATATTATTATTATTATATTATATATTATTATACGTCTCTGTGTATATATAAAGGCTGGTGCGAGCGGAGAGAGAAAACCATCTCGCCCACCAATCCGCCATAGGTACTACGTAATACGTATTATGTGTTGTCGACTGTTGTAATATTATTATAACGACAGTAATGCGGTTTATGAGTAATATATTTATGTCGACTCCTTATTATTGTCTTCTCTAGTTCAATAGAAAAATTCTACGTGTGTGAGTGCTACAGTGCAAACTAAATCGCAACGCGGACATCAAAATATAAATACGTATATTATATTATCTTCCGAGATTTTATTATCAATGCTAGCAACTCGCCGCAAAGTGAATGGTTTTAAATTGATATATCAGTCAAAAATTGATTATTATATTATAATATGTACCTTGACCGGTTTTAAATTGAGATTTGTTATCAATGTCTTCAGTTATAAAAATACATTTCTTTTCCTATATTTAAATACATAAAAAATATATTTATGAAAACTAAAGCACACGTATACGTGCCCATTATTATCGACTACAATAATAACATAACGACCATATACACTACAGGTTTTAAATAATTGATGCAGCACATGTTATACAGCTTTTCGATTTTCAAAGTCCTAAACGGTGACCATTTATGGACCGGTCGCAGCCATTTGAACGGACATCCAAATACACGTACACGTATAATATGTCCCCCTAAATGCGGTCTTACGTGACCAGTCATCTCCTCGGTACATAGCCAAAATCAAGGACTGGAAAGCGAAAGGTAAACCAATCTCCGAACAATACATGATATCGTATATATAGTGGCCATTATACATATACTTATATACTGTATTATTATTATTATAATAAAACTATATTTCTAGATCGAGGACACGTTGCACTTGAATAAGTACTCAAAGTGATCCACTGCTGCGGCACTGCATACAATTTGACACGTTTTAATGTAATTTGTTTTGAGCCTATAGGCCATATATAGTATATACGTATACGTATGTTTAAATTTGTAACCAGTATAGTTTGCTCGAATATTATAATTTTAAATTGTACGGTTTTAATTAAGATATAATAAAACTTTAAAGTATATATTTCAGTAGGCTTATAAGTAACAGAAAACGTATAATATGTCGAATATTATTTTTACATATACCTATAGTTATATTAAAATAGCAAAATAGAATTGACTAAATCGTACAAATTATACGATATGTGAAAACTAAAAATATAAATACCACCAGTTTTCTAGTTTTTATGATATAAAATATGTGTAATGCTGTCAAGGATAGTGAGGTTCAGGTTTATATATCAATATACAATTAGGTATTATAATTTATTTACACATTTCACTTCATTACTACTATTTCATTCATTTTCGTTTAAGGAGGGTCACAGAAATATGCATTTCTTTTTAAAAATTGTTAGTTATTGAAATGGTATACTTAACGTTAATTTAAAGTACATACCATTGTGAAATTATGAGTTTACAAGCGTGTGAACCAGACCGAGGGACCAAGGATGTTATAAGTTATAACGTATATACTATATAATATAGTCCAAAGACGGCGTTGGCCGAACCGAATTACGAATTCACCACACCACAATGGTGGCGAGGCCGTAAATTGGTACAATGACCTTCCGGTGGTGCCAGCAGAAAGTATTTAAAAATTTTTTTTTCTAGACACTGGCGTAGGAAATGATTTCTTGTATGCCAAAAAACCTAATTTCAAGTTAATAGGTACACATATACTGTACAGAGGTATTGATAGAATTTCTAGGGATGATTTTTTTTTAAAATTTATCACAGTGCAAATGCACAAATGCATAAATCAAAACATAATATAATATTTTTACAACCATCGATAAGTTATCAATTATCCGATAATTTAATAAAATTGATCGATGTATTATACGCATTATTGGCGTGTATTAATTATAAACTGTTTATATAGTGTTTGTACACGACACGGAATTATATTGGAATTAATTTCGATGAAAAGCATTCAAAATTATACACAACATAAATAAACGCAATAAATGACATGCATAAAAGAACAATAAAACAGTATACGGTTAAAGGATTTGCGTTCAAGTCTCCCGGGGTCAAAGAGTTAAATTTTGTCGCTAGGTATATTCGGAATACATTATTTGAATTTCATAGAATATCCTAAATATGAATTATACGTCGAGTTCAACTATATACCACAGTCTACTGTAGCAAGCATACCTATAGGTATAGGTAAGTAGTAGTAACAGTAAGTAACATACAAAGGGCAAATTCGTTTCCGGTCAAATTACCAAAATATGAGACAGATATAATATTATACAATATATGACGTGTTTCGACGGATGTACCAAACGAAAACCGACGTAATAAATATTTCCATACACAGCTCACGTTTTATTGTGCCTATATATGTGTATAATTTTTTTTTATTACTATTTTGAAGGTACAACTTACGTTTATGTACGTTGGTCCTTAGTAGTGTATTTTGTACAATCTAAAACCCATAGGCCTACCTTTCACTGTAGACGTATGAATATAATGTATGTGGCTGTCATGACTAGAGAAGTCTTATGATAAAAAAAAAAAAAACCGCGAAAGGTTTTACCGTCATTCCACTTATACGTCACACATTAATACATCGCAGCTATTGTGTAATTTACTATATAATATAATGTACGTACACACATTTTATAACATATGAATATGTATTATACAACCCTTTAACCGCCCACAAGTCATATAAAATAGGGAAGGTAGAACCGTTGTGCCGTAACGGTTCCCACATTAAAATTTCAATATGCAAATTGTTCAGGGATTTAAAAAATCGGGGTTCTCCTCTTTGAACAGGTCCTTAATTCGTTATAATTATACGCTGCTGCAGGATGTTCAAACAGGTGTTCGAGCTCAACATAAACAGTTTCAAAAAAATTCACAATTCACCGGTTTTAACTTTTTTTTTACAGAAATAATCATCTTATCGTTCATAGTTATAAAAAGTTCATAAATTTGTTGGGAATGTTTGCTAGGCTATTAATTATTATAATTTTTTTTTTTATGTAATATTTTTAATGTTATTTAAATTTTGATAATTTGATAACTTTAGTACACAGATGCACATATGCGTGTTTGAGTTTATTCACATTTTGCGGCCAACAAAAATGTCATGGTTGATAACCTATGGTGTCAGCCCCTATAGATAAAACTTTTATATTTTTTTTTAGTAATTGTTGCTTACACATCGTAGATGCCTTAAAATCATATGTCAATTCCTCAACTGTTTTCAGAAAATACGATGTATACGATAGTATAGAATATAGATGCCGAATAACCTACAACTTATACGCGTCGACGTTAATAGATATGCCTAGCGCCCTAAACCTAAATTCAAAAAATTTGACTCGTCGACGCTACGTGATAGATATTTTATTATTTTACTACCTAGCGTGATATTTATATTGTTATTAAGTATTAACATAATTCGAAATTCTGCGACAAGCTAATTTCTCAGGTATAGCCAATAACCATAAATACACCTATACAATTATAATATTAAAAATTTGGTAAAAAAAAAGTGTGTTCCATAGTTATAGTCACAATAAATATTGGATTATAGTTTTTGTGAAAGTATTAGGTACCCGTCGTCGTAATAGTTATCTGCAGTGTTACCCGAAAGGAAAACCTGCGTGTCCTGTGATTGTTAGTTTATAGTTACCTAAGTTAATTTTTTACAATTTTCGTGGAATATTTATTTAAAATATGTGAATCTACATCATTATATACCTCAAAATATGATAGTTTTTAAAAATATCTGTGACCGGTATTACCCACTGGCCTACAGAATTCGGCCTCTATATTCTCCATATTAAGTGTAGATGTACAGCAAATATCATAATAATATATTATAGCCCATTGAAAAAGCAATTATTGTCTATTTTAAGTATTGAGTAAGACATAATGTTCAAATTTAAATCAAAACGCAAAGTTGCAGCGAACATGATTAATTTCAAGTTCAAGATTTTTAGTTAGTTGATATACCTGTTTATTCATGAATTTACGCAAACGTCACAAACCTATAATTGTCAACTGTTAGTCTAATTTTTTTTTTTACGTTAAATTAGACAGGAATTTCACAGAGACAGGTTTGATCGTTTAGCTTGTGTGAATTACAACTCATTTTTTAAAATTAGTTTATTATATGTAGGATAACCTACAATGTGTATAATACGTGTTATGTAAAACCATTATGTAAAAGGGTACAATATCACACTAAGTTACGATCTGTCTTAGATGTCCATTTTTGGTTTCAAATGTGTAGAAATTCTACTGTTTATTCTATATTTTTGGCGATAGTACCCATAAAATCTAAACGAGTCAGACAATTCTTAACCATCATGTAACAACAACAATAATACAAAATACAGGTATTATATTATTCTTTTGAAATGCGTAAGTTTTAGATATTTAACAAAATTGGCATATTATATTAACATCAAAAATATTATATTGATTACATAATCATGTGATATAAAACAAGAGATGGTAAACTTAAAAAAATTTACAACATAGGTAATTATAATTCATATTATTTAATTATTAGTTTTGGAATTTTTGACATGAATATGTTTTTGGGATGGATATACAAGATTTTTTTATTTTTGACCTTAATTTTTGTAAGGTTTTCGTTGTCATGGTTGCTTATATTAACAAAAACATATTAATGATTCATGGATTGTCCTCGTAGAAGAAAAATGTCGAGTATATAGCGTGCTATGGTTTTTATATTATATTTCAGATCCACACTAAAATAGTAAAATATGTAAATTATGGTTAACATACAGTGGCAAACTAATTATTACTGGGTATCCTATAGAGAAATCATATTTGGTGTCCCTAATCAACATGACATTTGATATAATTTCAATATAGGAAGGTTTTACATACATTTAACCCTCCACCAAAATCGCTCCTCCTGAAAACGTTTTTATCTTGGAAAATCGAAGCACTACGCGCTGTTCATGTCATAATTTTATATTATTATTTATCAACACGAACAATGACTATTATTCAAAATTAATCAGATAACACACTTTTTAACTGAACAAATGACTTGTAACTTTTTTTATCACTTTAATTTTATTTTCAGTATAATGATATTTCGAAATAAATTTAGTTATGTTTAATAAGAGGTAGCATGTCAACAATGAATAGAAACATTTTATATTATATTACATTTTATTATTTTATACTCGTATTATAAAAATACTTAGGAATAATAATAATAATCTATATTAGTTATAAACTTCAACAACCGTTTTTTATATAGCTATAAGTTTTAAAAAACAGTAAACTAGACTTATCCAACTTCCTGACAACTTTATCTTCAATACATAATAATTGATAGAGCTGATAACTTTTCACTGGCTAATGATGACCTTAAACGGATATTAACTCTTTTTAATACATAAAAAGACCTTTTTCTGCATTAGATTGCTAAAATAGTATATTATATATTAAATTAATATTATTATGGCAATTCAACATCAGGGAATGTTGAACTTAAGGACGCATTACTGAAGTATTTTTGTAGTAAAATATTTTTTTTAATACTAAAAAATCCTCTAAATAAATATTCATTAGCTTGAAGCTGTTTAATTTGTTTTTATGCGGTTCAATTTGATTAATCATTTTAGTCGTAAAAAAATCCAAGTTTGGTTACATTATTGGTTCCCTCGAAAATAACGTAGTAAGGGGAGTTTACCAATTGCGCTTAAAATTACCTTTTAATATACCAATTGCGTTCTGTCTTTTTTGGGGTCGATATACCAATTGCGCTCTGTCTTTTTTGGATAGATAGACCAATTGCGCTCAGTTATTTTCAGGGTTTATAATATTATTCTAATATCAATATGTTTTTAATATTAATTACTTTTAATAATACATAAGATTTTTTCAGTCAATACAAAAAATTATATAATGAACGTCAATATTAATAATATTTGTACAATATAAATCTATACCAAATCATACACATAGATACACGTCAATAATACATAATTAATATACATAAAAATATAAAAATATAATTAAAATTTATGTTTTTCATTTAATGTTTTTTATGTTTTACTGTAATAATAAGAAACTGATTTTAAAAATTTATTGCTAGTAATTTTTCCGGATTTATATTTCTCAATAATAGATTCTATGGTCACTTTTTTCATTAAATACGCTCGGTTTGATGTATATTTATCTTCTTCAGTACTGTTTATTGAAATATAAATGCTGATTTGTGTTTCTATAATTGCTTTTAGAAAGACAAAAATATTTGGATAGGAGGAATAAAAATTTGATGAAAATGAAGCGTGGAAACTTTCACATGCATTGGTTATACGTTCAGAGCTTATTGTATTCGATGCCCACAATATGGGAGGGAATATAGAGGTTGATGATATATAATTTTCAACGATATAGTTTAGTGAATTTAGTAACTTTTGAATTCGTTGGCTGAATTGTCATTAATTCTTTTATAAAAACATCCTCCACTTCATAGTGTGGAAAAAGTGACAAACCAAAAATTAAATGTAGCCATTTTCCTATTTCAGAATCTGTGTTTTTATACTCAGTTTGTAGTCCACATCTTTGGGATATTCCTCCACCAAGCTTGTGTTAAATGAAACGTACAACTACCAGAATTATTGAAGGCCAAACTTTTTTAACTGCAAAATGAATTGCTTGTTCAAAATCGGCAACGACTGTTTTTGGATTAAAATAAAGGTTAAAAGTTGCACATTTACTAGTCAAAACTCGAAATAAATATTCGTAGGTACTAGATAACTTATTTGGCAGCAAAGTAAATATTAATGGTATATAGTAACCGTTTTTTAAGCCATGTATCGTGAATAGCTGATAAAAATATTTGGAACAAAATTCAAAAGTTCCATCAACAAATATTTTTTCACAAGTACATAAAAATTCTAAATTTGTTTTTATATTATATTAAAATACTATCGTTTATTAACAATATATTCTCACCCTTGTATGTACTTATTGTACTTGTGTCCAAATTAGTTAAAGCTGCATGTACTTCTGGTAAGTTTTTTGGTAATGGTGGTAACGTTTTTCTGCGTGAACGATAAACACTTTGTCTTATGGAATTCACATCGTTCAACGTTAAATCAACTGCACTTGATTGCACTTCATTTCGAATTAATTTCAGTGGTCGTGTTGTTATTTGATCTATTGCCTTTCTTTTTAAAGAATTAGCAACAATTTGCCTGTTAATATTTGCACTTTTTTCATGTTTATGATTTGAGTTGGAAGTTAAAAGCGTAGTTACACTTTCATCAGAACATACATTTGAGGTACATGATTTGACGGTACACCTCCACTTAATTGATCCATCTTTTGATTCACCAATTTTTTGAAATTTAAATTCATTGATAATCAATAACGGTTTGCCTTTTTCACTCAGAACTTGTTGTAAGAGGTCCATATTGTAACATCAAACACTCAAAATATATTAAACTGCTGACAAGGTACCTATCTACTATCTATGTTTTTATTAGTACACTTTTTGATCGTTAAATTTCTGTAAATATACAGGGTGACTTATAAACAAATTACAATATCGTACATTCGTACATATAAATGTCATACTATTGTGATTTGTGTTACCCATATATAGTACCTATATTAGACAGTGTGTGGAACGTACAAATTAGGCGGATAAATAGGTGGGTAACGATCATTAATGATAATGAAAACTTGTTATCGTCTATCACTCAAAGTCATAGTATCAAAATAGTGTATGGACGTACCAATTAGGCAGATAAATAGGTGGGTATTTATTAGATATTTTATATTTCGCCCTACGTCGAGTCGGGATAGGTACTATTATCAGCTTGTAGCTTATCGTATTTTCCCGTAATTTCGTATACGTTTTGCTTTAAATTGAGTATATTTGAATGTATATTAGTTAGCTATATTTAATTGAGTATAATATACAGATGTAACTTTTTCCGCCGTTTAGGAACTTACATATGTCCATGTAAAAATAAAGAACCTAAAATTTAAGCGGCGCAATTGGTGTACTGACCTAAAATTTAAGCGGCGCAATTGGTATACTGACCTAAAGTACAAATATTGTTTTAGGCGCAATGGTCCATGCCCGTAGTAAGTACCTACCTACCTACATGGAGAAATATATATTATATTGTTTTTTTTTGCCGCATTTAAAAATGTTAAATTAAAACATAACGAATATACAGTGTTTAATTAGTCGAGGAACATTTTTAAAATTATAAATAAATATATAGGATATTCATTTTAATCGATAGTAAATATTATAACTTAGACTACCTACCCAACTATTTTTATCAAACTATATTATTATTTCAATATATATCGCACGATCCATATTCTTTAGTATCAAATAATAACATAATGACGGAAGCCAATAACTGTCTGCATACGACATATTTTCACGAGAACCAATATTGACTTGAATCAAAATTTGTGTATACGCTTTTGTTTTATTTATAGTTGAACAATTTATTAAACGCGCCGTTATGAGAATAAATGTTTCGTTATTAATCTCCAATTCGCCATTATTACCTACTCGATATTTCTATAAATTATGTTTTAAGAATGACGTGGTACTAGCGATTTTTTTTTTTTATTATTCTATCGTTATAACGGAACTTGGACCGTAAACAATGCTAATACCTTATACTATATACATAATGTATATAAAACGTTTCGAATCGGAGTCCTCAACCGACAACTGGAACAAAATCGTTAAACTGTACTTGCCACTTTTATTAGGGCACTTTGTGGACTGGCTTCTTTACCAACCTGCTCGTCATTATACCATCAAGAAACAGGAGGAAGGGAATAAATAAATTTGATAATTTTTCCCGAAAACCTGAACACCTTGATCAACCGAAACCGAATCGACCGAAACCGTCATGGCGAATGGTGCAGCAGACGATAATGATGATGATGACCGATAGGAGTTCACTATATAAATATAACAATAGGTAGGTACCTATAGCCTATATAGTATATATTATAATAACATAATAACAATAGTCAACAAATATATTATACCTATACAGTGCAAATGGAGTCAAATAATAACTATAATATACCACTAAAAATGTTATGATTAAATAAGAATACATCTGTATCCTCGACAATGAGAGGGGGAGGAGGGTAAAGTATAAATTAAACTAAGTTTTTTACAGTTTTCGTATATAATTAATAAATACATTTATTAATGGTAAAAAGGCAATTGGGTGGGGGGTTTACCCAAGGCTGAACATAAACGAGTTAAAAAGTTAATTTTGTTTTAACTTTTTCAACTTAAATAATTACTTTTGAGGAGTAATATTGTGCAAACAGACCCTCCTCTACCGTCGGTTCAAAACAGAAAAAAACTAGTTATTTATAGCGTTTTATTAACTTAACTGTAACTTACTAAATTTCTTGTTTAATTAACGTGAAATTAACGAATTAATCTTTCATTTTAAAGAATAAGTTAAGTTAATTTATTTTGTTTTTGATTTTATTATATTTCACTATTTCAGTCTATTTCGTTTTCATGTCAAAAAATATTTACCGTGAATTGTTTAAAGTAAAACAATTATAACATTCGAATCTAACTTATATGGAAATACTGCATATAGTATAAACACTGTAGTCTATAATTTAGTTTTAGGTTGAAAAAAAAATTAAGTACGCTAGCGTTGTATGAAAAAATTAATAAAAAGTTAACAAAAAGTGTGTATTACCTTTTAACTTTTTGTTATTGATGCATATTAACTTAAATGAGTTTAAAAAAATCGTTAACTTGCCCAGCCTTGGGTTTACCACCTGACCTCCCCTGGATATGCCACTGGGCGCGGCACTGTGTTTCCTCGTTTTAGACTTTTTTTAAGAAAACGCGATGGCTCAACCTGACGTGCCTACATAGTACATACAATATAATATAGGATCGGACAGAAAAATGTGGAACGTGTTTGACCAGGCCATATCGAAATGAGTTGTGTTGTTTCATTGCTATTGTAGCGGCAGAGTGCCGAGTGCTGACGTTGCGTCAATTCGATTATCAATATATCTACCAAGAAAACTAAATAAACAATCCAAGTGTGGATTAAACTGCTGAAGAAAAAGTG
Source organism: Acyrthosiphon pisum (assembly GCF_005508785.2). Lineage (NCBI taxonomy): Eukaryota > Metazoa > Arthropoda > Insecta > Hemiptera > Aphididae > Acyrthosiphon > Acyrthosiphon pisum. Next base: position 33,583,276 of record NC_042495.1, on the reverse strand, counting down.
TTTAACAACCTGTTGTAAATTTAATCCGAAAATCAACCGTAGAATAGTTTAAAACTGTCTATATATATACGTAACTACACTGCAGTAAACCTAAATTATTTAACGTGACAAATATCATGTACCAAGTACGTATAATAATTATACAAAATATATTTAGGTACCTACCTATATATATATAAATAGTTTTCGACTGTTGCAGTAATAATGCAACGACGACGAGCAGTGAGTTGTCAAAAACTAATAACACTGAGATTTAAATCTAAAGACTAATTCGTTTAGACTCTGAAGTCAATTGTATACACCCAAGGGCGATATGTCCTAGTTTGTACAACGAGTAACTGATTTACGTTATGAAGGTTTGCGACATCTCTCGTTGAAAAATTATAGGTACCTGTGTTCAAATAACGGGTTTTTGCTCATAGTTCGGTGGTTAAGTATAATACATAAACAGTATACGTACCTGTTGATTACTTACATATAATTATTGTATTCTAGTAGTAAATCGTATATAATAGGTACATTGCATTTCACCGAAGTGCATTGCAGTAGGTACATAAACCTGTACGATATGTTTAAAAAAACATTTCACGGATGACGATAGGTCAATAATAATATTATTATATTATTGTATTTTTTAATAAAAGTCTTATCAAATAAAACCTTGAGTCTGAGAGTGCATTGGATTGGTATGAAATTCTATTTCGCCGACAAGTAGATCAATATCCAAAACCAGTTTAACGGTGCAAGTAAGCTGTAAGTACCGGATTGTGAGCGGTATATACCAGTATTACCGGGTATATGTATAATTCCGGCATACGTATACAGTTTTTGAGTTTTATATATATAAACGTCACTACTACTACTACTACTTTCGATCATAAGCGAAACCGGTTGATAGCAATATTATAAGAGTTCGCAGAAGCTATAGCCGTCCTTTTTCTAGGAATATAATAACATCGTTATCACATCGTCGAAGAAATTGAAAATGAAAGCTTACAATATTATAATAGGTATGCAGCGTACAGGGTTGAATTAGATGAGTTTGTTTCCCCATACCAAAAGAAAACCCAGCGTGGAAAAGAGAAATACAAATTCGACAATTCTATTTATTTATTCGATGGCATACATCTTATATAGTAACTATAATACACTTCCTATTATAGGACTGAACAATAATTTATAATTGTGTAAATCGTAAATGCAGGACGATAATCGTTAGGTATAAATATACATGTTACACGGTTATCTCATAAGTTTTCGATTTTTTTAGTAATTTTTTTAACATTAATTTCTATTCTGTGCGACATAATACAGCTCACAGTGTAGACATACTTTTTATGACAACTGACAAGTTTTGGAAAATAATTAAATAAGATCATCGTGGTTAATGGTTAACAGATAAAAAATCTATATCATATACACATTAAAAAAATATAAAAAATAATATAAAGATGATTAAAGATAAAATGATTTTAAAAAAAAAAACCCATAATAAACTTTATTACTTTTTCATAAGAAGTTTAACAGGCGGGAAATCGTATTCACATAGATATTAAACGGTATCCGTACCTCGTAAGGTTGTCGTATCTATAGAGTATATGTAAAGATATAATATGTTACAATCTTAATAGAAAAATAATGACTAATTATTATTTTTTATTCAAGTGACTTGTAATGCTCGACCATACACGAGATTTCTAAATCTTCTAAATAAGAAGAAACTAAGTTCAGTAGTTCAGACCATATTATAGTTTATGTCCTTTTCGTGTACCTTGCTGTACCTGTTGGGTAGATCTGGATTTAATGCACTAATTAAGTACGCACTGAATTATGCGAATTGCCAACGAGGACCCATCCCTTATAGTTCCATCTAACATTTTTATATCTTAGTTATTGTCATAATATAATGTTGTATTATGTAAGCCACTATCTGTATTTGTGAATATTACATTTTATATGGTTTATATCCCAAAAAAATAACCGTTAATTATACAGTTTTTATTTTATGTCGAAAATCTAACTAGTCACTAATATTTGTAACTATATAATAATAGTAACTATGAGCATACCCATATATAAAAGTGGACGATTTTTTGTTCAAGGTAAACGAAAACCTCATAGTAGTCATTGTTGTTATGACTTAATACTTAAAATTTGGAACCTCGGTAAAATTATACACAGTTCACACACACAATATATTTATATTTTCGTTATATCGACTTATGCAAATTGTGGCAAAAAAATATAATTTTAGAACCATATCCAACCAAAAGGCAACACCTCGCAGGAGATGACGGGCAAAGACAACTTTATAATGTGAGTACACGGCCCGGGTTGTAGCTCTTTTGAAAACCTGATGCCAAATCTCGTTATTTTTTCACTAGCCGCAGCAGTGTGCCCCGCACTCAACAGGTTATCGGATGTTTCGTGTATCCGGGTGCCGCACAGTACCTACATTGTAGATGTATTATAATAAAAACGCAAATTATATGAACACATCACCGATTACCTTGACGGTTTGCCTTGGGTAAAACAGACATCCCTCCCCTATATTGTACGAACAAATATTATTAACACCGCGAGATAATATAAAGTGTGGTGATATTGTATAATAGTGATGGTCTAATATATATATATATAAACTGTAGGCATATAACCGCAGTTGCAGCTGCTGTAGAACGTTATTATTATTTATTATACGGTGTTATAATATGTTATCAGCAGCTTTACACGCCCTGTGGCCCTACATGCAGGTGTATACACATCACAACTACGGCGGTCGCGTGTTGTAATCGACCCACAGGAAACTGATTAACACGAGGTACTCCGCGATCATGGTGTGTGTTAAGCACTTATATATAAGTACACTGTGGCGGATACCTGTTGCGGAACATATGCGGGGTTGATCACCCTGTATAAAAACAATATAGGCGATCGCGCTCGGCCACCCGTGGAGAGGTAATATAAAAAAAAAGCCCGTATTTAGCGTAATATTACTGACTACTGTCTGTCCTGGACGAAAAAATTGAAATCACGTCGGACAAACTCTACTTGGCACTTAATAATAATATAATATTCTGATATACGATAAATGTGTATGACGAATTCAGTGTTGGGAATAGATAACTAATAATTTATCTAGATAAAGATAAAAATTAATAATTTGGTTTAGATAAATATCAGATAATTTCATGTTTAATTTTGCAAATATTCAGTGATAAGTATAGGCAATAATTCAAAAAAAATTCTCTGACTCGATTTAATAATAATACAAAGAAAGAGTTAAATTTCAAAAGAAAAAAATAATAAATGCTTTTAAAATAATATTAATAATTCAAACCATGTTTGATCTACAACGTAAAATCATTTCAAAAGTTCTATCATTTAAACTATTACGTCCAGGTGTTAAAATTTGAATTGCCTTGCTAAATAACCTCTTAACTGGTGCTAAGGATGGAATTGTAGGATTATATTTTATAAATACCTCAAATAATGGGGTATAAGTTCAAAATGTCTGTCTTTTTCTTTGAACTTAAGAAAGATATTGCTTGTAAATTCGCATTATTTAAAGTTTTCGTCGTTAGAACCATTTTTATTTTCTGTACCTACAGACAATGCTATAAAATAAACGTTTGTTTTCCGTGTAATAGGTTTACGGTATACACAAAATAACGTAAATAACATTTTTTTTTAATTTTCAAACTCAATATTACTCAGTATTGTCTGTCCTGGACGGAAAAATTGAAATCACGCCAGAGAAACTCAACTCGACACTTAATAATAATATAATACTCTGATATACGATATACGTATGTATAGGTACCTATGTATGACGATACGAGTTCTGCACGACTGTCGATGCATTATGGGCTTTGAATAAATATGTAAACAGCATAATATGCATAATAAAGAAGCCAACTGACTATATTATATATAGTCAACACGTATTGCTCGCGACCTCGTGGTAGAGTTATATCACAAGTAGGTATTTGCATTAAAAATGGACACGACTGATCTAAATAAATGCTAAAATCGTCGAGCGAACTCCGCTGACTAATAATAATATACAATTGGATGAAAGTTGTTCACTTGTACGGCAAACGTATCGATGTCAGGTGAAACATTCATAATATTAAAAATTTACTTATATATAGTATTATGGAAATATTCTTTACTATCGCCACTTGAATATTGTCATAAGTTCGGGGGATGTATACCTATTTATTATCAAATATTAAAAACTAACCTTGTCGATAGCATCCTGCAGGGGAATACCGGAAGTCTTGACCATTTTCTCAGTGATGCCTATGTCTGACGTGACTTGATCAGACAGCATGTTTTCGTTTTGGTCAACTTCGGTCGGCTTCACCAAATATTGCTGGATGCCTACAACCTGAAATGAAAAATAAGACAATTAAGAAATAGGTAGGTAAGTAAGTGTATTATTTCTGTTGGTCTGTATGCTTAAAACAATTTCAGCTTTAGAAATAGAAATGCAATTTATACGGGGATTTGGGGTTTGCGTAGCTTGGTAACTTTCCAAAAAATAAAGCATGTCTGAACATACATAAATAAATAAAATAATACAACATACCGGTAGAACGGGCACTAATGCACTTCTCAAACCGTATACGTCATTAACCTCCCGAAATACTCGTCCTGTAGCTATATACGAGTATACGTAGAGAAGAGAGAGAGAAAACAAAATAATAAAACTTGAAGAATTCCTAGTGAACTCGGCTTAAATATCAACGATATTGCTTATAGAGTGGTACTTATACCGTAAAGAGGCAAACACGTATATAAGCAAAGAGCCACGCAGCTTACACTGCTTTATAATTCTTCAGTTGATCAACTACAATCCTAAAATCTTATATTTAAATTAAATAGACGAGAGACTACCTATACAATTTGATTATGTCGTCCAATAAATAAAACAATTGTCATCATTATAAAAATACAATAAAGTATAATAATAAGTCTTTGACGATGTCTCCGAAATCAACGTTGGAGTTTAATGGATGTTATTTACCAAGACCGGTTGTCAACAACTTTCGGACACGTTGTAATTTAATATTATGATGTGTGCTGCAGGTATATAATATTATACTAATGGACTTGAGCGTCATTGATATTTTTATTATTAAAGACATAAATAATATGATTTTTGGTTATGACGTAAATATATTACACACATTTAACGTAGCTTACAAAAATTAGAAAAATATTCAATTTTCTGGTAAATTTATAACTCATAAGTAGCAACCGTTTAGTATAGCATATATCAATAGTATATTAAACACTCATATAACAAATCGTAACAAACAATTGACGAAACCTATACACTTATAAAATCATTTTTATGATATCCGAAGGCTTTTTAAAAATGATTTTCCAGCTGAAGTGATGAGTAGTTATCGAAAAGACAAATTGTCGAGACTTAATTTATACTATAAATAATAATTTAGGACAATCAAACATTTTAAACGTATAATCATTATATTTCAATACAGGAGTAGACGCGCAGAGTTAAGATTCTATGTGGAGGTACCTATACGGCTATACCTAACTGAAACGTACATAACACTTTATTCAGTTTTACACGCGCTCACATTACACAGGAAAAAAACATTCATAACGTCTAAAATGTCAATTTTACCAAAGAACAAGTATTTTTAGGACAACAAATTACATTCACAGTACGTATCACTCATGTTTTATATGTATATGTACATGTATATATATATATAGAGTACTATCAATGAAAATTGATCCATTATATTTTAAATCAAATTACTAATATATATGAATAATACATATAATATGCAATAAATAATAATTAATTGTAAATAGCTTCAATTTTAAAAGTAAAAAAAATTTTGAATCACTAAATTATGCTTAAATACCATGTAGTATGTCAATCATACATAGTAAACTTTTCAATAAATTGTGTTCTTTGATTATAAAAATACCTTTTAATGTTATGGGTACCTCATCGTGTTATTTTTTATTCGATAATCCGTTCCAAAGATTAAACAACAATATATATAAATTATTGAACAAACGGTAAACAAAAATACAGTTAAGAATTAAGATTATTGTCTAGGCAATTTTAAGTTATTGGGAATATCCACTTGATTACTATTGGAGCATGAAGATCATTGTGAAATTAGATCATTTCAAAATATTTTTTTAAAAAAACCCAATCTCTGGATATTATAGCAGAGGACAACGGTGTTATATTATTATTATAATACACGAATGCATCAATTATTAACTAATATTACTATAGATTTTGCATCCAAAAAAAATAAATTGTTATTAAATAAAAAGTAATATGCTTTACATAAAATATTACAGCTGCAAGCCTCAGTGGCGCATATAGAGCGGACGGAAGGGGTAACCCCCTTGTTCGAACCCTCGTCCACTCCCCCACTGGCGAGCCTGCATAAACTGTAAATATAATATGTAACTGAAAAAATACGAATTATAATTTTAGAATGGTTAGAAATTAACGTTTACACCAAAGTGTAAAAAATACAAATAAGCATTGTAGTACGATAAAATTATTATTTAATAATAATGCTAATATAAACAAGTATACAAATAAAATGATTAGTAAAATTGTATTGGGCACTAGTTTTTTGGGTACAAAAAAAGTATTCAAATGCCTTTTTTTCTAAGAGAGTTTAAAACAGTATGCGAATATTTTTATTTGAATACATTTCTTCAAATACTTTACAAGACTGGATTTGGGCATAGATGGACGATAGGTAGTATTATCAACCTATCGAGGGATGGACGGTTGGGTGCTGCAGTTTTGCCCCTATTATTTTACTGAGTAAATTACTAATAGAAAATAGTTACAATAAATGGGAACACAATAGGTATAATTAAAGCACAATATTGCATATAACTATGTATTGTTGAACTTATTGCTCATAAAGTATATTGTTTAGTGTTTACTTATCTATACCAAACGTTTTATTATTTATAGACAAAAAGATCATGTAGGTGTGTAGGTCCTTATAATTAATATAATAACTTATGGGTAATATACTACAACGTTATACAATGCATGACATTTTTTTTTAGATTATACACGTTACATAAGTACCTTTATAAATTATAAAGGTACTTATGACAAAGTAGTTGGACTACTCTTCTAATATTCAAATTGCTCAATCTATTCTTCAAATAATTATTAATATGCATATTATTATACATTGTACATAACAATATAACTGCGAGAGTAGGCGGGGGGGGGGGTCTCAATACTCATAGACCCCTCTCAAAAAAGTTTGGAAAGATTGTATACAAAGAAACATGTTGTCATCTAAAATTAGTAGTTAAATAATATATTTTAACACCCCTCCTTCCAAGCTTAGTTAAAGCCACGAACGAGCTGAAAAAAGATAATGTATATTTTTATTACACAATGTACGAGTATATACTGCGTGTCCTTAAAAATAATACGCACACTGTTCGTTTAATCGTCGTTCTCACACGTCGCGCAATCGGCATTTACAATCTCGCGGGTGCTGATGATCAACATTTGGGTGGCCGCGGGGTGGGGGGGGGACCAGCGACGGCAGCACCGAAAAAACGAGCGTCGTAGGTGATTTAACAACGCGCGAATCTCCTTTCTAAACGCATTAGTTCGTTTCGAAACGATGGACCAGATAAAGTGGGAGAACGAATAGGAGGGTAAGACTCGCAACAACAACAATGAACAAAATAACAACAACAACAACAACGACGACGACGACGACGGCGGTGGCGATATAATCGTCATGACTCGGGAACAAACAAAAAAAAAGCCGAATATAAAAGAAGAAGAATTAGATGGAAACTTAAGAAAACGACGACTCTGCGTGGTGTTACAAGACCGGTGGCGGGGACGCAGTGATGGCGGCAATATTGTGTTGTTATTCGTGGGCCAAAACTTTTGACTATGGATGAGTGAGCGAGCAGGCGGAACGACCAGGAACGTTCCGAATCTCCGAGAGACCGTGTCGCAGCAAACGACCAACAAAACGAGACGGGGCGAAAAACCGATGGAAAAAAAACGGCCAAGGAAAATAATAATATAATAATATTAATACGTCATAAGGAACGCGCGTGACGACGTCCGCCTCCGCCGATGCCCGCAACGCCACCTACCTGTTGCGTAGTACCTGCGGAGCGACGTCGGGCGCTGCTGTGCCAGTAATGTCATCGCTCCCCGAGGCCTTCCAAAACTCTGCGGCGTAGAGGTCGTTCGCCCCCGCCACCGAAGACTACGACGACGTCCGAGTTCGTCGAGCGAGACGAACGCTGTAGGTATACATTCTTGTACCACGATTTCGGCGTGGTAGCCCCGGCTGAGGCGCGGGGTCCGCCAAACACTTTGCGGGGGACGAGTTCCGGAAAAAAATTTCGACAACCCGTAAACCAACCCCCCGCGGTGTACCATGCACGTAAATGTTATGTAAGTACATATTACACGCAGAGCGGTTCACCCCAATCGTGTTTAATCTGATATTTATTATTTCATTCAAATTAAAACGATTTTGGAATTTTTAAGCATATACTTAAATAATTAATCAAGGACCATAATTATAAGATTTGAGGATTTTTTTTTAAATCAGAACCAACCTTTTATCCTGTAAATTATTAATTATAGATGAATTTTTTTTTTTAAATGTTAATGTATCGAAATCAAAATTCGAACATGTAGTTTCTAAGTTATTAGTATCTATATATAATAGGTTAAGGATAATAGGTTACACACAATATTAAACAGATACCTATATGTAGAGAGAGTATCTAATATTGGATCTAGTATTTATTAATAACTTACTTTTAAAATCCATCTTCCAAACCCATTATATCATGAACCTTAAGTACATGAAGTTAAAAAAACTCAAAAACTACTCGTTTGAATTTCGATGTATAGTATAGATACATCAACATTTTCAAGTCACCAGATTAACAATATTTACAAGAAAAAATAGTGATTCTATTTTGAAAAAATTAAGATGATAATATTATAATCACCGCATAACGCTCCTTTGATCGTAAGACAAGGCTATGTATTTGGCCCTCAAATGTATATTTAAATGTTTCGATCAGGATTTGAATGATTTCATTATAGGTATTAAAAAGAAAAAAGGGGATGATCATGCTTGGTGATTCGCCCTGCATAGTAAAATTTCTGAGGGGAGTTGCGCTGCCGAGGACTATACCAAGTGATCTACAAATGTGTTTCATTGTCAGCTATAGTTCGTGTTTATGAATATTAATAGTCCTTTAGAATAAACGGCTTGCGAGAAATTAAAATAAAAAGCTGAATAATGCGTAAATAATGCATTAATGCATATCGTTATTCCTTAGCCATATGTAAAATACGGAATCGTTTCTTATCCGCCCGATACTAGAATCAAAGTAATCTTACGAGTTTTTTTATGACATTCTGCACACGTGAAATATATCACGAATTATAATATCACCAACACCATTCGTACTAAATAAGTATCTATATAAATCTCTATTAGTTTTATAATGATTATTGTTCTTTTTTTTAATTTTAAAATTATTGGGTCCATCTTTGTTTTTGGAACAGTATATACCAAATTGAATCTACTTTTTACTGTCGGGAGGGGGAGGGGGGGGGGTTGAAAACATAAAATGTCCAGTAATTTTCATAATAATTGGGAAAAAAAAATTACGGAAAAACGGGAATATAATAATAATGAAGAAGATTATGTTCATCATTTATCTCATTAATAAGCGTTTGAAGTTCAAATTACGACAAATTGATTACCTATATCTAACGATTTTAGTTATTTTGTTGTAACTGAAACTTTTCACCATTCTGTACGTACCTATCAATATTTTTTTATACACAATGCAATTTACAAAATATTTAGGTTTAATTTAACTAGTTATATTCGATCTATTCAATCAGTTCTACACGTCTACGGTATACTTCAGTATTGATTTTTAAGTCGAAAACCGCTATAGTACCTAATATTATATGAAATAATATTTTAATAATAATTACTATCTATAATATTATATTAATATATGCGATATTTTTGGCAAAATTAGTTTAATCTACGGTATTATACTAATAGTAGATACTAATAATTATAGTAATACCACATGACTATATATTATTATATATTAATAAGTAACTGTATATTATATATATTAGCGAAAGTTAATATATCTAGTATATACATCTACTACATACAAATCAAGGTCTATAGAAGTAAAAACATTCTCATGTTATTTATAACGATGATCATATTATATTTTATATTTTTAATGTCTGAATTATAATTAAAATCTTTATTTAATGTAATAAACCGTAATATTGTTTTAACATTTGTAAAAATTAAATATTTTGCTCATAGAAAAATTCATGTGTCACTGCATATTATAGTTAAGTTTAGTTCTTGCTATATGGTATTGGTAATATGATTTCGAATAGAAAGTTTTATATTTATTACGTGTACTATAAAATTAAAAAATTATGTATAATAAAAAAATTTTAACGTAGGTAGTAAAAAAGGCATACTATACCTAATTATGTGATGTGCTTTATAAAATTGCAGTATTTAAAACGGGATATTTATTAAAACTAAAATTATACTATTATTATTTATTTCCGTTGTCAACTAACTATTTGAACATCATACACATATTATTACTATGTCATAAATCTATACATACCTACATACTTAAATCAGTAGTTTTAAATATATATAGGTATTACCTATATTATATAATAATATGCAGTAATACATGATATATCAAAAAATGTGGTAGATATGTTTTATAACATCGAATATCGATAGTCATAGGTTCACTTATGTTTACTGAATTTTCAACCCGAAATAAACAAAAATATATTAAAAAATTATTATCATTGTTAATGCTATCTAATACATTTTTTTAGATTATCACGAGTGATTCATGTGTGTATCAATGTGTATTCCTGTTTCATATTTAAGATGTGTACTATAATATAATGGTCATTGGCTGTCACAGAAAATTTTCTGATATTTAATTTGTTTATACAATTTATGGTTGATTAAAATGTATATTTTACTAAAATATCAATATATATTATAAGTACCTACCTACTTAATAGGTAATTATTAATAAATATCAACAGACAGAAAATTATAGGTAGGTACCTGTGTTATAATGGTTCACTATTTAATAAAATCAATTCGTTTTTGGACAACTTAATTATAAAAAAGATTTTCGTCCTACCTATCCCGGAAATCAACATGAATCGACAGAGTCAATTCCCATCTGTTGTTTTGTGTACATTTTACAACCCCGTTCTTTATAGACTTTGAGAACCCCTCGAAAACTAGGACCGGTTTCTTACACACGTCCCTGTCTTCATGAGATTTAAACTGGCAAGTCCTTTCTCCTCCAAACTTCTATTTCCCTCGGGGAAAGATACGGTATATTTTCTGAGTTACAGACGATACAAAACAATCCCAATAATGCCTACGTATTTATTCTATATTATAATATACATTTATATTAAACGTAAAACGTACCTAGTGTTGGAATTGCATATTATGGTCTATTTCCTTAAATATATTAAGCAGTGTATACCTCATGTATATTATAAAATATATTGTATAAGCTAAGAGTTATGTAAGTATACAACACAACAATGATAATAATAATAACATTACTTATTATTATAGTTTAAAAAAAATTATAAGTTCAGATTAAATTGTTGCTGCAGATAAAAATGAATAACCTTATGTTAACTTACATAACCGAAATTATTTACTACGAACATTACAAAGGACTTTATAATTATTATAAAATGTAATATACCTTTTAAATGAACTTATATATATTTATTTTATTGAAAAGTATTACCATTATGTACCTATACCTTTTTTAGAAATATTTTTTTTCATTATTTGTTGTTATTACAAAACGAAATTTTTTATAATTTTTTAAGATTTTACTACTTTTTAAAAGACAGCCAGCACATATTTTAAATTCCTTATTAACTATTACGAACCTGAATATTTAATATAATAAAAATACGATAAAGTTTAGATGAGCGAAGTAGTAATGAACACATTTTCGGAATATGTCTGTATCACTTCGCTCATCGAAGCTTTTAATAATTATAAACTAAAACTAATCAATAACTCGTTAGAAATTCGACTTTTAAACGCAAAAAAATTTTTAGAGAAATATTCTGCTTTGGAATACGAGATTAGAAGTACTTAATATGCTGTCATTCAAAAAAGTAAAACCACGACATGTCTTCATTTTGTATAAAAACATTTCATTACATTCACTATCATAATATTATATAGGTAACTAATAACTAATAACTATTTATATTTTTTGTAATAATTATTATTGTCACGAATAAATTATAATGCAAGTTGATCCCGGATATCGTACTATAATTTGCATGCATTTGCCGATTGTATTCAATGCAGCCTATTTTGTATAACACACATACATATTCATTCAATTTTAAATTTGCAACAAAGTTATTAGTTGTTTTTTTTTTATATACCCTGCATAATAAATGTATTATTGAAATCACAATTAGTGGACTGTATATTATCACCAGCCGTCGGCCAATATGGTGATTATAAGGATAACTAATAACTAAGCAAGTATAATGATGCTAGTGGGTTAAATGTGATTCGATGATTATCATACACCAAATAAACATAGGTTTTATTTCCTTCCATTTAATTGTGCACAGTCACTCAATATAACGTCTTAGGCGAATGTCTTAATTATGATATGAACTGCCATAATCATATTGTATTTAATTTGATCATTCATCAAACGGTTATGTGTACAGCCGCACAAGTGCACAACTTACGAAAAGCTAAAAAGGAAAACAAAATCTATTCTTATTTGATACATGTGGTTGAGCAAAAAAAAAAGATGGATAATGATTAGGGCTAGGAAAATAAAGCACTAAAAACCTACAACAAAGGAATTAAAAAATTGCCAAAAATGCTACAAAAAAAAGCATTTTAACCAAGAAAATGCAACTAAAAAAGACTTGAACATTTTAAGTTTAGCTGAAAAATATTTTTAATATCAAAAAACAATTTATTTAACACATTTTTATATGTTCACACTAAGTAATTCTTAGAGCAACTAAGCACAATTTATAAATATTGAAAAAAATAAATTAATAACTGTTTTATTAAATATCGATAAATGTCAACGTATTACGTAATCACTACTCCCCACTCGGTAATCACTTTGACAAAATCTAAGAATCTATTTTCAGATAAGGCGATAATATTTCACTACTAAATCACGAAATAAGTATATATAATAATACAATTAAAATAAATTAATAAATAATAATTAGGATAAATATGTACGTAAATGTTCTAAAAATGTTAAATATGACTATATGAGTATAATTAACAAAAACTAATTAAAAAGCTAATAAACTGACAAAAAAGTACCAAAAAGCATTTATTTACGAATAACATTAGAAAATGCAAAAAAAGCAAAATCAAAATTGCATATTTGAACTCTGTGATGAATGAATCGAATTTTGTTTTTGATTAGCTATGTCCTGTAGTACTACACATGCTACAAAATCCTAGCCCTAGCAATGATATTGTGCATACAAAATTTAACTACGCTCTCTCTCTCACACAACCTAAGCTCCATCATTGTCCAATAACGTAATTCTGTAAACACGACGCACTAGTTATCCTTGACTCGTCCTCCGACAATATAAATATAACCACAGCTACTGCATATATAGGGATCTCCTCGAGTTATTTTAAAATATTAATGTTGAATACACACATCTATAGCCTTCGTCATACATCTTAGAAAATGTGCTTTATATTTTTAATGTATTTTTTGGTTGACTTTATTCAGTTCTTAATGTGTACATAATAATTGTAAAGTACTGACTAATGACTATATACTGTCTAATGTATTATAAGTAGGGTTATAGGTTTTTAATGTCCTTTGCATTTTCTCGTTGTCATATGGTAATGTGCTCGTTTTGGTACAAATATCTATCTCCATGTCTTATTGAATGGATGGAAGTACCTACCAAATCTAATTTTGGATTTATATAATTTCTTAATTTTTATGATTATTAGGGCATTGTATGCGTATATTTTAATTTAAAAACGTTGTTCCAAAGTTTTAATGGAATTATATATAGGTATCATAATATAATTTATTCTATCAACGCAAACAAAATGTTAATTAATAGTGATCTAATATCTTGCTTTTGAATAATTCCAACTAATAAAATCGATATCGGTCAACCGGAAATATATAACCTAACAGCCACCTAGCTATATTTTTATGATCACTGAATTCAGCATCGTCAAATCTATCATATGAAAATACATTTTTCTATGTGTGATACATATAGAATTTTAAATGTTTTGTACACCTAATATTTTCTTCATATTTTAGTGGATTATGTAAGTAAAATGTTTTTTAATTTTAGGGCATTTTCCAGCCCCAATTATAAGATACCTCGAATGACTTATATTACGAATTCTACATTTAAAAGGACTATAATATTATACAGGAACTCTGACCCAGTTGACATAAAATATACTACACAATTAAATTATTAGAGTGTAGTAAAATACAGTTGGTAAATTATTATGTCAACTATATAGCCTATAGAAGACATAGATGTACTATATCTACTATATATGTGGTATAAAAATCCACTCAATGCGAATTGTTATATAAAAAATTATAATTATAATTACCTATACAGAACCATGTGCAATATTTGTGTTCAGGATGTAAACAAATTAATTAGTACCTATAGAAGTTTCAAAGAAATTTAAATCCGAAATTATAAATCCAAAAACATTTTTTATCAACTTTATTTATTCCCTTAATCGTCTAAAGTTTATCAATATGCCCCCCTAGGCATGATATCAAATTGTCCATAACAAATCTCGACTTTCAGTTTAAAATGCAGCAGTGATTTAATAATTATGTTAATATAAATAAATAAATAAATAAATAAATAAATATTAATCTTCGTTTTTTAACCATCTATAACTATTTTGTATTATGAAGATTGACTGTACCACTCACGTGATAAATTTACTTCAAACCATTTTTTGATTTATTATTTAAAATTGTTTTAAAATGCGTACATAACTAATGTTTTTGTAATATTTAAGGTTTAATTATTCATACATAAATAATATAGGTAGGTACAACAAAGCTGTAACTGGGGAGGGGGACCAGACCCCACTGAATTTTTTTAAAGTAGAAAAATTTTAGCAGTGAATATTGTTTATTGGCTATTGTATTAAAAATAATGTTATACTTTCATCAGAACAATAATAACGATAGGTAATAGAGTTTTATATTTTGAACGTAAAACCTATGAATGTCCAGTACGTATGTATATTAAAAAAATGCTGGTCCACCTCCCAGGAATTTGTTTTCAATTACGGCCTTGCAACTTATAATGCGTTTATTTTTGTATAGATGATATATATAGGAATAATATGATATAAAAAATATATTTATTATATACGTACAATCAATGTGCGTACCATTAAGTTTGGTACAATGGTACACATAATAATAATATATGACACAGAACACAATAAATAATACAATGTACCCGATGTTTTACTGAGATATAGCTCACTAAAATATAAGTATAATGAAATTTACTTTTCATAACAAACTAATAAGTCAGAAGAAAACATATAAATAAAATTTCTCTTTATGCAATAATAATAAGGAGGTGCAACTGTACGGGGACGGTAAACGGGTTCTTCATTCTAGGGTTATAGTAAAAATTATACTCAATTAGGTACATTATTAAAAAAGAAATCATAACATCATATAAATGCAAGGCTGGGAAAGTTAATGATTTTTTTTTAACTCAGTTAAGTTAAAAGTTAATACACACTTTTTGTTAACTTTTTATTAAGTTATTTATTGAGATGAAAACGAAATAGACTGAAATAGTGAAATATAATAAAATTATAAACAAAATTAATTAACTTAACTTACTACTTAAAATAAAAAATGAATTCGTTAATTAAAAAAAAAAATTAGTAAGTTAACAGTTAAGTTAATGAAAAACCAAAATTAACCATAGTGAAGTTAAAAAGTTAAAATAAAATAAGGTATTTAACAAGTTTAACTTTATTACTCGTTAATGCCCAGTCTTGTATAAAATATTTAAAAATATTTAAATTATTTAACTAGGTAATATTTTTTTATGTAAATATACATTTTTTAAAAATCAATGTTTATTTTTAAATAACACGTAATCGATAATATGCAATCGCTTAAGATCGTCTACTCGAATACAGACTACAACAACAACAACAACAATATACAATTATATTAGTTTGCGAGCATTAAACCGGATGTACCTACACGATAACAGTTGTCGTACGATGATATCCGTTGTTCCTAAATGACATACACTGCACCAAATACCAATAATATGATTGAAAAATAGATACTACCGTCAGTTGTACAGATTACAGAATATCTTCACAACAATAAACAGGTATGGTAAATCAAAAAGATCATGTTCTATTTATATCACTATGAAGCAGGGGTGAGGGGGGTCAGGCTGGTGGTAACTTCTTTTCTTCTGCCTCCGTCGGTCGTGCACACACTTTACTTCTGTATTCTTATGCTCTATGGGAATTTCCGGAAACACTTTTGTTCCACCACCGCACCCGTCGACGTGTGGTCGGTTCCCTTGACAACACACAAAAGAAGAAGTCGGCAAGGAACAACGTTTTCGCTTTGCGTATATAAAAAATAGATTAAAATAAAAATAAAAATAAAATACGAATAAAAAAACATAGATAATACAATATAGTGGAAAAACGGAGAAGGGGACATCAAACCGTGAATGCAACAGTGTTCCTTTACCCCTTCTATCTAACCACTATACCGGAGGCTCAGTCACGGTTTGTGGTCATTCGATGTGCGAGAACCCCTTGTGATGTGTAAACGCGCAACGCCGACCTTCGATTGGTATTCCGATTTTTTTTTTATTTATTTAATTTAGCCAATTTAATTTAATACGTCAAAATATATGGTTGCATGGAAAATATTGGAACAAAAATGTGTAAAATTTTTGTTATTTTAATAAGTTATAACAGACATAAATTAATAATTTCTACCTACACAAATATACAATGTACAAAACTGAAACTGTAATTTTGTATTCGTATTTTCAAAAAATGTTGAATTGCAATAAAACATGTTTTACAACTTGAAACGATGCAGTTGTTTTTTTATCGAACTTAAACCAGTCCGAAGGGGACCAAGGTTTCGTCTTGGACATCTTGAACGTGTAAAACTAAACCGGACAGACAAGAAAAGTACATAACATACGTATTTCAGCAATGGTCGGTCATGGTAGGCTAATAAATATTTAATATAAACATTGTGTTGCTCCCCCTTCAAATTAAATACTATCATAATAATTGGCTCATTTTAAAAGTGATAGGTGTCACTAGATATTTCACTATTTAAATATTATTTTTTATCAATTCTTTTCTGACTGATAATGCTGTATGGTATTTTAAAAAAAAAGGAAAACAGTACAAGTACAATATATTGCTATAATGCATTTGGACAAAAATAATTTTTAAGTGTAATTCAGTTGATATTTTTACAAATATTATTTGATTGAAGTAACGAACTTTGAAACGAAGGTTGCAGTTGATTTTTCTTTTGTACAAAACTCAATAACACGCGTATATACTTTATTATAAATTTTAGTGATTAAAAACATCTTAATTATAATATAAAAGAATACCAATACTGTGTTATATTTTTTAATTATTTTTATAACATAATATAGTTGACAAGACATATTTTATTTGATTAAAATATGTATGTGAATAATAATTTATTTTTGTACTACTGTAATATAATTACTTTAACTTTAGATTTTATTGTTATTCAAATGTCCATAAGAAAATGTTATAATATATTGGGATTCGTATATAATATCATATAAATGTCAAGAAATCAATTATGATTAGAAGAAATGAAAACCCATATTCTTTCAGACGTTAAATACATTATAATCATGTGACAATTTCTATTGAATGGAATCGTCAAAATACTATTAAAATTAATATGATATTGCTTGCCTACTCGTTATTATAATGGCTATAGCAGTTGTATTAGTTTCATATTAGTGGATACATTGTAGTGAGAAGGAATATTAATTTTGTATTTAATGATCATCAACTTAATAAGATAATTAATATACTTTAAATATTGCTGAGGTAATAAATTAGATATTTCTATAAACTTAAATATCTCAATAACATACTTTATAAACTAAAATGTAAAAACAAGTTTATAACTAATAAATAAATACATTTTTTAATTCGTAACGAGTTGTATAAATTTAAATATATTGCAATTATATAATAAACAGCCACGTGGAAACAATGGAAACAGAGGTATGGAAATAAAGAAGAGTATGCATGATACCAGTTTGGTGTTTTTTAATTAAATAATTTGGAACTCCATTATAATTTGGTGTACCTATATCAAAATACTACATTGTAGCTTTTGCAAATACGACATTCATGATTTAATTCGAATATTAAATTGTAATATTATACCTAGGCACTTAGCTGTTATATTAATATTATTATTATTACAAATATTTTGCCAGAATATTAAGTAAATTAAATATGATAAGTACTGAACCAATGCGTAAGAAAGTCATCATTTAATACGAACGGATGATAAGCTGATAGAAAAAGCATTTTCTTTTTATCACTGCGCAAGTCGACGCGCTGCAGAAGTGCAGTCGTTTCAAAGTTTCAGTCTAAATCAACCACAACGAATATTATTGCTAATAAAATGTATTTAGCTGCAATAATGTTACAGCAGTATAATGCAATGTATGAAATGTCAGTACGAAACTATGAACGGTGGCAAGTATAATACGATGATGGGAGGAGGAGGAGGAGGAGGAGGAGGACGGTCGAAACCCGTTATGTGTTGCAGCAGCGGCGCGGCGAAGACAGAAGCAGCACACAACAGAAAGGAAGATGATGGAAAAAAATGCGTTCCGTACGCACTTCATCATCACATCGGAGCGGTATTAACGTATTATATTGTAGAGGATAATATGCTGCGCCGTAGAAAATATATAGAAAAAAAAATATTAGAAAAAGAAAAGGCACTGTGCTCGCCGTTCCGAATCCAATTATTACGCTATGCGCACCGCCAGGTATACCACGAATACGCAATTAAATCCCGACTGGAACACAACGAAAACCGCTCGCGATGAAATGCGGCAAAACACTGTGAAACGCAAGAAATATGCAAGAAAATAATGCTCTATCGAAGAGTAGAACTAATTTTATTCTGCAAATATTACAAATAATACGTTTAATGGTACATCATAATACATAGGTACCATATTATAATATAGTTCGTATTCTATATAGACATTAGACATCTGTTGCTATACTGATAATACCTACGTGGATTCGCAGATTAGTCTATAATAATATATAAAATCAAATCTGCGAGAATAAACTACGAGTAGAATTAGGACGAACCCATAATGCATAAAAACTGAATTCTGCAAAGTCGATTGTAACCTACATACGTAAAAAAATGTTACAATGTGTTTGGGCTGTACCTATAGTCTTGTTGTAAAAGATACTTTTAAAAGGTATTCAAGTATAGATACTGATACTTATTTTCAAAAGTATTTAAAATACGTATATGAATACTTGGAAAAAATGTATTTAAGTACAAATACAAATACTTTTAAAAAGTATTTACAGATACTTTCAAATACATTTTTATTATTTTTTTAATGTGTTTTACCTTTTTACTTTGGCCTAATAACCTTATAGATAAATTGAGAAATATGTAAGAAAATAATGCTCTGTCAAAGAGTAGAACTAATTTTATCCTGCAAATATCACAAATAATACGTTTAATATATATAAGTACTATATTATCATATATTAGATTCGTATATTTTGTATAGACATCTGCTGCAATACTGATAATACATGGATTCGCTGATTAGTCTATAATATTATGGTAACTATAATAATATATTAATACATAAAATCAAATCTGTGAGAAGAAACTATTAGTAGAATTAGGACGAACCCATAGAGCATAAAAACTGAATTCGGCAAAGTCGATTGCATACATATTATTATCTTCTTATAATAATATGATTGTAATGTACAACTAAAAAGTATATACCTACTTTACACTTGATCGTATATGTAAAAATACGTAAAAAAAATGTTATGTGTTTGGGATGTATACTAAAATACAATGTGTTGGTTTTTTTTTTTAAACAATATTGATCTTATAATACATTCGATAATAAAAACGAACAATGCGAAAATGTATTTTTGTTATCCAAAAAAAACTAGAGGTATCATATTATTTATGTTCTTAAAGTTTTCTGTAAGTATATTTTTGTTGAATAAAAAAAAGTAAAAACGCGTCAGATGTCAAATTTCACACTAATTTCCGCAAAAATAAGTTTTATTTTCCGTTTACAATTCACAAAAAAATATAACATCAGCGCCTATAAGTTATATAGCACACATGCGAGTATATTATATAGATATAAGTACCTATATATTATATATATTATTAAATACGCATGTTATGCTTATGATGCGTATATATGAAACATATGTGTTTGAGAAGGCCTTGAACTGCTACCACAGTATAACCTTGAACTCTTTGTGCGACATTGCAAGTTACTATATTTTATACCTAAAGTATACTCTTCGCTCTTTTTAGCCCCTATGCTTAAAAAAACCATGTAACGAAAAATGAAAATTCATAATTTATCAGATGTAAATGATAGCATACAAAGGTATAGATCAGCTAGCAGAATAATAGGTATCAGAGACAGAAGAATATCAACTAAAAGATAAATTGCCAGTTATATATATAAGGAAAAAACACTAACAGTATATACCTATTCTTATAATATATACATAATTTGAGTGCAAAATACAAATATATTGATTAATTGATTATAAGCTATAACTTTGAATAATAACTCTGATACGTATATGAAAAACATTATCGGTATACCTATAGGAGGTCAATCTGCAGACATCAATAGCCAATCATGAAATTATAACAATTTTCTTATTTGACGTTTTTATCAATATTATATAATCATCATATAACCTGTATAGATTTGATTTGACGCTTTAACAATTTTTTTTTTTAACAAAATATTAGGGTTGGCCCTGTGTAATAATTCTGTCAATGCAATGTAGTATACAGTTATAAAAATCGACGAAGGACACAAACTCGACTACGATTACAAGGTAGGTTAGGTAAGTATAGTACCTGCATCAAACACGAGGCATTTAGAACAGCTATTGCAACCGTTTTCAAACATCATACCTACACGTTTTAAACGGCCAAATAAATGTGCACACGTAATATTATTATCTCAATCACACTGTAATATAATACCTATACATCAGCTAGGGACAAGGCTGTTCAGCTGATTAGACAGATAAAATGACTTTTTTAAAAAATCGAATTTTTACCGGTTATAACGCATTATTTCTGCAATATTTTGAGACGATTAAGTGCACACAAAGTACGATATAATATTATATTAAATAATTTTAATTTATTGTTTTTTCACTTCCACGATATTATAGTTTAAGTCTTTTTTTTATACGTTCACTATTATATTTTTTGTCTCTTAATAATATAATATTATAATAACGTCCGCCGCATGTGCGTGTGCTCCGAGTTAGAATGTTTTGATTCATATGATAATCATATTTCGTAAAATATGTAGTTATAAAAGTAAAATTACAAACTATTATTATTATGTATTTTCAACCCGTTCCCCCGCCGCCGCCCGGGGGGGGGGGGCCCTCTGCACACCGCACATCATTACGCCGCGCTGTGAGGCTCACACTGTAACCGGTGCGCACGCACACACGCTCACACACACACGCCGCAGACACACACGCAAATACCCGGCCGTGACTAATTGCCCCCGACCGTACCCGAAACCCCCGTGTGTGACGACGATGATCATTATAATGTGTATTTTTACCTCTAAATCTCATTATTTCGACTCGTTCGCGAAAGCCCTAATTTTCGGGGCAGCGTATTGAACGCAATCGAAGAATCATAATTTAATATTAACATCAAAATATTAATACCCATCGCTAAGACGACGTCATCGTTGCGGCAACCCGCCGAACGTCATTTATTTTTTAGAAAAATAATAAATATAGCACGGCCGTCGCTCGGCGCATATACGAAAAATACGCGTCGTCCGGCGCCGCGCCGCCGCCGTCACCCGTATTCCGTTTTCGTGCACGCGGGAAAAGTTGGGCGGGATAAATCGGACGCGCGCGCAGGGTACGGGCGGAGGCGTTCGGCCATTTTGACGCGTCCCTCGCCCACAAACGCCCGGCGGCACTTAATCGCCAGCTGGGTTCAACGTTTACAATCTCGCGTATTTCTACGCGTTATCACATTCGGCCGCAATGGATTTTAATTAATTTCGTTTTACTGTATTCGACAATAAAAAATAGAAACACTATCATATCACGTTTTTGTCATTATAATAATATTATTAAATAAATCATAACACGAAAGCATAATACTCAGACGGATTGTTTTACGTGAATAATCAAAAAAAATATTATGTTTGCTGTTGCAACAGACAACTTACGCGTGAAGACGTTTATAAAGATTCAACGCATCGAGGTTTCCAATTTTAACATGAAAATACAAAAATGTTATGGTATTAATTGTTAACGAGGCACATGTTGTCCCGTGCAGATATCGGAAAACGTTCAAAACGATATTAAAATATAATATTGATACACAGAATTTTCGCATACGTTTGAGAACGTAAGGAGTACTTATATAAAGACAAATGGAACCTATCCTCTTGTTAAATTTAAAATACAATACATATGATTTTTAAATAATAACGCAGCTATATTATACTATTATACTGCTGGTCAGAGGAGGAAAAAAGTTGCAACCAAAAGCTGTAATCACGTGCAATTTGGTTGCTGGGGCGACGAAGTTATGACGCAGTCATGTTGAACGAGCAATCTTTATAATTACCCACCTGATGATTAGTCTAACAAGATTACATCTATGAATAAAAATGCAATCATATTGACCAATATTAATTTTCTTTTGCTTATAATAAATTACAATGTGCAAATGTTACTCAAATCTTTTTTTATGTTGACACATATTATACATGTTAATAATATGAATCGATCAATGCAATGAATGTATATTTATTAAAGTGTACTTGCATTTTTAATTACAGACGGAATATTTAAAAACTTAACTAACCGGCTAATCATATGCCTACATTTTTTATACAACACCGTAAATGTGCGAAGAAACTGGTATCTAAATAAGTATGGTAAAATACTCGCCTTTGCAGTAAATTTTTAAAGTTACCACGTTACCGCGGGTCTTATAAAAAGTGTACTTAAACAATACTTCGTATATATTATAGCTATTATACATAAACTGTTGAATGATATTTTTCGTGAAATATCTCGCAAGCTAAATATCCATATTAATATGTCGTTTAAACCAAACATGAGTGTTGTTCGGGTATTTTTATTATTTAAAATGGGTAACCTATATATAGATAGTAGATGGGTGAATCGTGCCTATATATCATATGTATAATTAAATTCGCGGACCCTGTATCTAATTATTGATAATTTACTGTTGTAGATGCAGTGGCGTCCTCTGCAAGGTGGCTGTGGAAAGGGGTACTCATTTCCCTCCATCATGATCTAATTTTTATCGTCCCACGATAAACATAAAGTACCTATACTTATTATATTTATTTTTTCCTCCTACTTGGAAATAGAAATTGGTCTACACCAATGCTGGACCGAATACCGGAATACCCTCAGCGATAAAAATAAATCCGGTTATAGGTTTATATTACACATTATTTAAAATCATTGCAACATAATATAGTAGTGTCGACTTTAAACGGCTATACGGTCCATATCCTAATAGATATTTAAAAACAATTATTATGTAGTCGAGAAAATTTTTTAATTGAAATATTATTGTTGTCACGGCTCGCGATTCATGCGGTAATACGAAATTCGTTATGGATACGACTAATGTATTGTGGCAATATTTAAAATGTTTTAATTGATAAATTTGTGAAATTTATTTATACAATAAAGGTGAAGTCACACACGTGTTTCGGTATTGTATTAAAAACTGTGAAGGTAAACATCATTCAAAAAATATAGGGTCCGTAGATCACCGAAGTCGTGAGAAAATGACAGGTCATTCATGGACGAGGGCGGTAGAATTCGGAGGCAACCACAACTACACTCACGTTTATTATTGTATAGGAAAGGGACAGGGGTTAAACAGTAGGTATTGTGCGATAGGTAATAGTAATAAAACCATTCTCTTACAATATTTATTGTGCCATAAAATCAAAAGCCTTTCAATAAAGTGTCAACCCGTGTCATAAACATATAGATAGGAGCACGTTACTTGTTAATGGGTATATTATCATTTTCGTAAAGTTATTAAGAAATGTTGAGATAAAATAAATATTTTTTTTTTATAATGGCGAAAGTGGTAGGTATAACTACGAATATAATATACAGAACAATATTATGATGTACAATTTTATCATATCCTACACTTTGTTTAAATGATAATAGTGTGAAATGTACTACAACAATGGGATGTCCCGGATCGTCCAAATCATATTATTTCTTTGTAGACCACCCGCAATTTTGCTTAGGGAAAACCCCCCCTGTGTGCACTCCGCACGCCAAAACGAGCACAAAAGTACAATTCTCTCGGTGAGCTATGACGATGATGTGCTAGCTGATTTTTTTCCATCGGAACGGAACCGGTTATGAAATGAACAAGACACAGCAGATACAACATGGCGTGTATCTACTCGTATTATCGTCTTCGTCCTAATGATATGGTGAATTGCAAACGTAATAAAGGTAATTATACTGAGGCCGTATTGAGGAAAATTAAAATCAAAGAGAGAGTTAAAAAAACGAAAAACGCACGTATAAGTTGGCACTGAAATTATATGTGTAGGTACCGCAACGGACACAGGTGGACAAGGACGTTCTAAAAATATACACCGAAATAATAGCACGAATTCACTACTATACGCTCGACCGAGTTATGTCTAACTTATACTAACTATTGTTACTCATATTATTATAGCACTTACGGTGTTTGTTGTCATGTCGACGACTACGTAAATGAGCAGGACGATCTCCTGTTCATCAGATCCAAGAAGGTTTCCTTGGTGGCCGGCCGTGGCCACGTACAGCGCACATAGGTACGGTGTGGCTGCTCTCATGTTAGTGACTTTAATGCTTTTGCAAACGTCTTGCAGTTGATTCTGGAGGCCCCCCTCCTCCACCACCTCCACCACCGGTCGAGTATCACAGACCGTCGATTTGATGTCGGACATTCCCCATTACCTATATAAACAAACATACAATATTTAATAACAAAGCTAAAAATAACTTTCTTGCATTGCAATTAAAATAATAATAAACACTAGTTTAAGCCGTTTAAGGTACTCACAACTCATAATGCTTATTTCTACTTTCTAAAAAAAATTAAACAGCTGTTAAGTAAAATTTTATATTATCCAATATAGTTTTTAAATGAACGAAAAGTTCACACAAATATATTATGTATTTTACAATACAAGTAATTATATAATATTAATATAATGTATAGGTATTTATAATTTTCAAATTATCTTTACAAAGCCTAGTTTTTTGGCAGATAATTTTTAATATGTATTTTTAAGCATTTACTTATTAATTTACTATTTTTTTTTATCCTATTCTGATTATTCATAATATAACAAATGTATTTCAAATTATTCAATTAATACTAAAAAACAACATTCATCATAGCTATCTATTTATAACTATTTATTTTAATAGTATAATTATGTGGTTATCTTTTTGAAACGCATCACATTCTTTTTAAGGACGAATAAAAATACATAATTCGTAAAAATATTTAATTGATTGCTAATGTAATAGCGTAAAACATCGTCTATTCTTGTAAAAATTTTCATGGCCTTGACAGTGTTTACTAGACTAGTCTCCTGTAATTTAAGAAAATTTACATGTGACGCAATTTACATCCATGGCCGTCCTCTTCTATTCGCAGACTACGAGTACTACATTATGTTTTCAACACGAGGTTCGTATTATATTATCAACACGATATCAATTTTTACGAGTATAATGTACTTTAGAAAATTATGTATTATCGTTTTTATGGAAACACTTTTTATTAATAAAAATCGGAAGCATTACATCCAGACAAAATAATGACTCAAAACACAAAATGCTAAGGTGTATAGGTACTAGATTTTGTATTGTTTTATAATGACAATAATTTGATTTTACAAAAGTCCAACAAAATATTTTTTTTTAAAGTGTCACACCCCGAGGCTTAACAAACGTTCAACAAATCGATGAACTGAAGTCTATTGATATACGTACAATGTATCTTTTTATTGACGTACAATGTACTATGATGAACATTTTGACTGCCAAATCGTATGTTATAATAATTAACATTTATAATAATACTATGCCAAAACCACACCTAAGCCAATTGAAACCTCTACAATAACCTATTAAATCCGTAGAAATTAAGACATTTTCGTAGAACAACGTATAAACAAGTGAAATTACGAATTTAAATAATTCCATATATCTTTACACATTTTCAATACACATAAATGAAAATGAAAGGGTTGAAAACGTTATTTTACGCAAGCGGAGTTATTCAATATAACGATCGAGACATTCCAACTTATATATGGGAAGCCAAATAACATATTAAACCACAAAAAGTAATTCTCTTTACAAGCATATACAATGTTATTGATACTGAAAACGTCCTGTATTATTGTATTCACAACGCACTATATTACTAAAAAAAACATTCAAAAATATGAAAAAATATTATTAAAGAAAATTATAAAAATTTGTGTACAAAATAATAGTAATAAAAACAACTTATTTTGTACTTTAAAATTTTTAATAACAGATTTTAAACTAAATTAAAATAATACTACGAAGTGTTTATCAAGTTCAAGGATGTATATAAACACTGAACACACAATAATAAGTACTTCCATTGTATCTAATCATCAATTACGTGTATGAGACAAACATTTTTTTTTAATAAAATCAAATTGTTACCTATAGGTACAATCCTATTAATTAGTATAATCTGTTTAGTATTTAATTTATATATTTTAGATTAAAAATAAAATAGGTATACATATATATAGCACATGCGTGTACTAAATATACAAACTAATATTAATTAGGTACAATAATATAAATAATATATTTTTTTAAATCTTACGCGTAAAGCAGATACTTTTATAATAGGATTATTATGTTACCTATTATACATTTATACACCTAACAATATTTCCCCAGATATATTTTTTAATGAATATAATATTTATGGCCTTGATGTGTTCAAAATAGAATAACAAATTGAACGTACCTACCTAGGTATTATAATGCATTGAGCATAATGAAGTCCCCACACTCAATTTATTACAAATAGAACATTTTATAGTATAGCCGTATAGGTATTCCTAGTTTAAATAAACGAACTGCAAATTACTTAAATTAATGGATTTCTAAGTACGTGCAAATTATTTACCATGGTATTATACACATTTCGTATAATATTGTAAGTATACCATATAATCAATTTTTTAAAATTTTTATTTAATAACTATAATATTATAATACACTATACATATTATTTTATTATTTATGACTATATGTATCATAAACATTGGTTAGTTCCAATACTGCATCTTAAAAAACATGATATTTTAAAATAAAATTTCTAAAGTTATATCAAGAAATAGAAAATTGTTTAAGGAAAAATGTTTAGAAATATTAAATGTTACGCCTTTAGTATGTAGGTAACATGTTGATTTCCCTAACCCAACATTTATTGATATTGCGTATTAAGTACACTAAATGACGTCCATGTATAATTAAAATGTAATAATAAAAAATAGTTTACCAACTAAATAATGTACTAAACCATAGGTACAAAGATATTGCGTGATCGATTATTAACTATCGGTGTTTAAAATGAAACACAGATTGTTACAAATGGTAAGTCGCATTAAAATATGTAATTAATTGTGACCATGATTAGTTAGGTATTTTAGTATTTAGCAAGTCGGTGAAAATAGAAAAACCAAAAAGTTTCTCAATACAGTATCTATAATAGGTATCGTACGTCATATGAAATATTTTTAATTTTTAATGAGATGTGGTTTTTCTTTACAAAGGGTAGTCGCTAAAAATAAATTTGTATACACCTTTTGTAATACAAAACGGAAACGTCAAAATATATCGTCGAAATAATGAGACCGCGTAGGTAGGCTTTCACCAGCAACGATTCGGTTACCGGTGGCCGCGACAGTCCTCCGTGCTCGGGAAAACCGTTCAGCGACCGATGAACCGATTAAAAACGTGCGGCGAGCCATTCAGAACCTGAACAGATGCAAATTGAGGAGAACAATAATACCAAAAAAAAAAAATTGTACAAGCAATAGAGACAAAATAATGTACCTAATAGTCTATATACTCACGATACGGTTGATAGAGCAACGGTTACACAGAAAAGTACCTACTGCAGTTATTTAAAGGTTAAGTTTATTTGATAAAATTAGGATTTCCAATTACACATTTTCCAGTATAAAATGTAATAGGTCTACCTATTTAATCATTTATTTTGAAAACGATTTTGATAAATGCAGCATTGTAGGACAATGCTCTCTTTAAGTATATGTATTATATTATAAAAGCGTAGGTAAACTTATGTACTATAAATTATTATTATGATAAAGTCTTTGATTAAAAAACTTTGAATTTTCTACAAACGTCAGAAAATATAATTCAGATCACATTCACTGGCATCACATAAGAATTGTTGAATGGAATATATTATAATATTTTGCTTGTATAGTTTAATAGGTGAGTAGGTTTTTTGAAACATTAAATTATATATTTTGTTAGCATATGATACATTGTTATGACTTTACGAGTGGGTGGATAATTTTAAACTGTGTCCTGACAATAAAACAAAAAGTGAACGATGCCGCTATGCCAGTACGCACGGTAGATACTGCACTGATAGTATTTAATTGATAAACATCTGTTATGGTAAGCAGCTTTTGGCCTTGATTAGTTGAATATCTGGATAATTTTTATAAAATTATACTATTGACAAATTATTTAATAGATGTATCCGACTTGGTCCATACACGATCATAATAATATATATGGTGCACAACAAATAAAATATGAATTATATCACGCATGCGCATCTAGCAATTTGATATTTTATATCAGTATCACAAATCTTATTATTTCGTGCGTGACACAAATAATACTACTACAGAATACTATGTTTTTCTAACAATTTACATTGCCTACTAAAATGTATTATTATTTTCTTCTGTGAAAATATGATTCATTTCTTTTTTATTTTAAAGAATTTGTGCAATATTATATAAATTCAATTTTCATTTTACCTAACTGAATCCAATCTGTTATCACAAGGTTATTAAACTATTTACAAAAAAAAAAAATGAACAAAATAACATTTTTATATGTATATAAATGATTAAATATACTGCCAGCTAATTACTAGTATTAACGTTATAAATACAAAACTTAAAATCCAAACCTAATTAAATAATATTGTAAACTACATTCGTGTTCGTAGAACTATTGAAATGAATATGATTAAAAATTAAGTCCAGCTATCATAAAAATCAGTATAAGTAAACCAGTTAAACATGTCAGAACTTGTCTTTTTTTCTATCCCTGGCGTTTGATACAAGTTTGAAAAATGATAGATAATCAAAGCATATTATAAAAAAAAACTCAAGTCGAAATCGTTAATGAAAAACAAAACTGTATGATAGATATCACCTACCTAAATATTATTTGAATAGAACATTATTTAGGGACGACTGCTTATTGATCGGCGATTGTATATACTAATATGTTGCCGCACACAATGGGGAGGTGAAACACAATTTAAATGACTATGTGTTTTATATTATAGGTGCGTATTTGATGTGTTCTAGACAAAAAAAAAAGGATGAAGCCAAACACGGGCGTTACATAATCAACACAACATAATATGTGTTTCAAAAGGTATTATGGTTTATTATGGAATATTAATTAACGTTACCGTTTTCGAGATAAATATATATATCAAGAATTTCGGATTTCTATCGATTGTCCTTGGCCACAAAGTTTATCATATATTCAATTGGGCGAGGGACGGGTAGAGGGGGGGGGGGGTTATGAAAACAACAAGTTGACAAATTCCTTCACGGTATTGCTGATGGGAATGCCCGCTGCAGCAGTCGTAGTTCCCTGGACACGCATCACAGACCACGGATGGAACAATAAATACGCGTGTTACGTCGTCCAGAAAGGTAACACGGATGTTGCTATGTAGAAGAGCATCAATGGGAAAATATCAAAAATGAAACAAGTCTTCGAAATGATTACATTTTATTGGGATGAGTGAAAAACGGACAATACGTGTCATAAAATCACATAAATGACAAAAAGTATTAAGTGTCGGTACCTACCCATATTATTGTATTCAAACTAACGTTTTAAAAATCGTAGAAAATTAAACTGTTTTAATTATTATCTCATCTTTCTCGTATTGCGTATTTAAGAACTTTATTGTAAGTTATGAAAATAATATACATTTCATTATTTCAATATCTAAACATATTTTAGGGTCAAAAATTATATTGAGAATATATTTTTTAATCCAATTCTATATGCGTATGATTTGTATGAATCAAAGAATGGTTCGTCGAATGTTATAATAATAGTTTTTCTATTGTTTTGATACTGTTAAGTGTTTTACGTAACATTTTTAAATAACTTACTAATAGATTAAACCACATGTTATACTAATGGCCATCAATATTTTTAAAATGTTCACTAGATTGACTAAACTATTTTAAAAGTTTTAATATAATTATCAGTTCGTTAAACCATATATAACTTCTAATTTTCCTCATAGCATATTAATTTACACATTGCATTAAAAATAAATACAAACAAATTGATAATTTATGAAACTTAGGTATGTAGTATTATAACACAGACAAATTTTTTTTAGCTTAATATACCTATACTTATTTAAATATGTCAAAAATTAATAAATATTTACCACTTAAAAACTCGTGTTAGGTAAGTCTAATTTTGTATGTACTCTAATCTAATAGTGTTATTATAAACATCCATTAGTACAAGTATAAACATTATTTTTTGTCTTTTAATCCAAATGCAATATACTGGGTACCTAATTTGTTTTTATTTTTTGTTTTAACTTGAAAACAAATTTTAATATAATTTAAGTTTAAAATAAACACATTTATTTAGGCACCTAGTCTTAAGTATCAAGCAAAATAATCTCAAATGTTAGCTAATTAAATATATTATTATACAATCATATTTTACGACGATATACTGTGGTACTTGTGGTAGTGTGGTCTGTGATGTATAATAAAGATTGCTGACGACTTGCAGGAGTATACTTGTATATCAAGGTATATTAACCATACGAATATCGAATTAATTAAAGTATATTATTATGTATAAATAAATATTTCTATAATAATTTTTTAAACTTAGGATGAACGAATTTTATTAGAAACCATTTCAAATCATAATATAATCATGAAATCTAAATTTTAAGATTGCTTAGTTACTCCTAACAATATATCTAAATAATAAAATCTTGTTTTATCTCGTATTTCATTAATATTTTTCAACAATAAAGTACACACATTTTACTATGAGCAGTGAGTAATGACTAATACGATATGTAAGATAGGGAGAGCAAACATTATGTGGTTACCTTTTTAATATATTATACAATATAATAGGTAGGTGCAATAAACGATGTCATTTCGAATGCGAAATCTAATAAATTGAAGCGAAGATATATCATTTTGTACGCATTAGAAATCACGGAGTCTAACATTAGAAATTGTTCGAAATTCACTATCACGCACGTTAATCAAAAGGTGTTCGATTCAAACGAAAACCCCTATGACCGGTTATAAATATATGTTATCGGTCAAAGGATAAGAGACAATGTATAGAAACAACATGTTGCTATCATGCGACAACAACATTATTAACGAGTATGTATAATAATAGTTTGATCTAAATTTAGAAGTAAACCGACGGTATTGCAGCTTTTCCGACGGAAGGCATAATAATTGCATGTAACGACTACAAAATTCATCGGTTTCGATAAAGCATCATCATATTAATACGAACGCACTAACACTGATACCTACGGTTTTATCGTAATCTATTGAGATTATAGGAAAAAAGTAAAAACGAAAATATTGAGCTACTGTGCCCGGAGAGAACGGAAAAAGCTTCAAGCAGGATACCTGTTGCTGCGGACGATCAGCACATGTACCGTATACGGAGATAGTATCCACACACGCACACACACACACACACACACACACACACACACACACACACACACACACACACACACACACACACACACACACAGTACACGCGCACACACACACACACAGTACACACACAAACATCATGACAATAGTAACTCACCGTTCAGCCCGTTTCATATCCGTTATTTGATTCCGGTCGTTCGGGAGGCGCACACAAAGATACAAAATGTTGTGTTTCCGGCGGCGGCTGCGACGGGGGGGTTGGCACGCACACGCGACGGGTAAAATTGTAGAGACCGAACCGAACTTTCGAAATACGTACGTATA
This sequence comes from Acyrthosiphon pisum, assembly GCF_005508785.2. Classification (NCBI taxonomy): domain Eukaryota; kingdom Metazoa; phylum Arthropoda; class Insecta; order Hemiptera; family Aphididae; genus Acyrthosiphon; species Acyrthosiphon pisum. The sequence goes on along the minus strand of NC_042495.1, from coordinate 33,550,338 downwards.
TCCGGAATCCCGATTTACGATCCGGCGGAAGGGCGCGCGAGGAACGTCAAAGACTTGTGCGTAATGAATAATAATAATATACTATTATTTACCTACACTAAATTATATTATTAAAAGGACACACACTCAGTACACGTAAGTCTTATTTATAACAATAATGACATGATATGATATCGTGAGTTCAGATTTTCGTCGACACGATCGTGTATGTGTATTTTATTTGTGACCGAACGTGCTCGCACACCGGAGACCGAATGCTGTCGAGTGGCGGCGGCGGTTCTCTGTTGCGTTGTGTGAAACGGCCGCGGCGAGAGTAGGAAAAAATACTACAGGTATTACAAACGCGATTACGGCGGGAGCGGGCCGCGGGGCGGTAACGGAGGACGGTCCGCGGCAGCGGCGACGGCGGTGGGGAGCCAGGTGATACGGCCAGGTGAACCAGGTATTTCGGTGCGTGTGTGCGCGCTGCATGTGTGTGTGGTGTGTGAGCGGTGTGTGTGTGTGTGTGTGTGTGTGTGTGTGTGTGTGTGTGTGTGTCTACTGCTACGTGTATTACGGCGGCGTCGTCACTCCCCACCAGCGAAACCGGCTTTCCCCCTACCACGGGTAACCACTACCCCGTCTTTCCCACCGCAGCCGCGCCGCCGTCGTCGGTATCTTCTTCGCCGCCGCCGTATCGTCGTCGTCGTCGCGAGGTAGGGACTGAAAGCGGCGACCTTCAGGTGCGTATTATTATCGTTATGACGTTTTATAATAATATAATACGAAAATATATTATATATATATAAGTAAATACGTACCATATGCACATTGTAAGGTACATTGTGGTTAGGTTACCACGGAGTGTCGGTGGGAAAAGAATTGGGTTGCGGGACGACCATCGATCGCGTTATTTTAAGGAACCGAAACCGCGTTTCTCCCACTCTTCACCCTTTTTTTCTTTAGGAGACGTCTCATCACCGAGCACGTTATTTCCGTCGAGAAGCAAACCTACCATAGGTACGCGTAGGTGGGCGGTTTGCGTTTCGGCGAATTTTAAAAAAATGCAAAGTGTTTGCCGCACATCCGGATTAAGGGAGGTCTAGTCGGGGTGGAAGCCCGGGGCCCTTCCAAGTACCAAAATGAAAGGGGCCCAAACAATTTTAAGCTGATACACATTTTTCAGTGATTTTAATGAATACTTTTTCTATATTTAAAAACCATTTTTTTTATCGACAAAAACAACTAAATAGTAAATACCTATAAAAGCACTACTATGGTAGAATAGAAGCATCTCACTGTTATTTAATATTTTCATTGATATCAATAAGAGTTGGCATCAAGTAAAGCAAGAAAAAAAAAATTGTTTGATATAACGGTTTTTGTTTTATATAGTAACTTTTGTTTGATATTTGTTGTAAATAGGTATACTGTTAATAAATTAAAAATTATTATGAAAATTTTAATTTTAATTAATGAAATATGAAGTATTAACTTTTATTATAATATTACAATTAGTAGTTTTATAGATATAAATTACATACAGCTATTAATTTTATAATTTTAAAATGCAATTGTCAATTTGTGAAATAGTTAGAAAAAAGTATCTTCCTGCGAGCGGCTTTGTAAAGTATGTTTTGTCAAAAGGGCCTATGTGAAATTTCAGCCCCGGGGCCCAATAGGTTCTTAATACAGCCTTAGTGTTTGGGAAATTTAGCATAATATACGTTTGGGTGAGTGATTTCAAAACACTGTAATGGGTTTTGGCGATCTTTTTTAATATCCTGGGATGTTATCAATCCATTCTCTCTCTTATTTTGACAGATTTGGGTTGCCCATGAGTATAGTTAAAAGTGGATTGTTATTTTTTGTGTGTATGATTACAAAATTGAAATGATTGAAAATCATGTTAAAATATTATTAAAATTAAAATAATATGTAAGTTAAATATAAGTGTGCGTAATTAAAAATTGAAATTATGTGCCATTAGATTGATATAGAATTCCCTATAGATTTTATATGTTATTTTTATCTTGTAATCTTAACAAATATACAATTTTATCTTTTATTATGTGGATCAAAAGGTAATTCACCCAAAAGCATGATGCATGTAGGCCTGCAGGGTACTGGATAGTGGAAGGGTGGTGAGGTGTACGGATGTGAGGCCATGATAATATTATGAGATTGACTTGTCATAATAGAGAATTAAATGTTAACAAATAAAAAACCGTTGGGAAGATAGGGGACTTATAAATTGTACAGTTTGTATTTATAAAAATAGTGGAGGTGGTGGTGGTGGTAGAAAAATAAAAATGCACTGGGCCTCACACACAAAAAATGTTCTACACGCCACTGGGTACGCGAACTTGGGGTGCTCAAAAGTAATGCACGTCCATATGTGAGTGAGTTAAAAGCAAATTTGATCAAATTATTAAATCGTAAGATCTTACGTCATAACAATATCATATAATAATATGATCGGAACCCTGTCACGAAAAATAATTACAATCGCACTGCGTGCGCGTTCTGCATAAAATGTATTATATAAGTAAAAAATAAACATAATGAAGCCAAAGTATTCTATTAATTGTTGCTTTTCCATTATTTTATAGTTTACCTATATATAATGCTAATAGTGAAAAACATGCTTTTCTAAGAATAAACATAATATTAATGCGTTATTAGACACGTTATTATATTATACTCATTTAAACTGCAGGTAAAGAATATTGTGATTTTCGACATTGATTTGAATTATATTATATTTTATGAATAAAGATTTCCAAATGTGAATACTTCGGCGACTTAGATAATGTTATTATAATTTCATTAATAACATAATATGGCATTGAGTGGATTGGATTCATTATATGCTTGAATATACTACTCGGTATAATTGAAGTGAATTTAGAAACATACAATTAAGGTGTAGACAATAACAATATTAGGTAGTCCCTCTCCTTAATTTATACCTCCAAATACATAAAATAATTAATGGAAAAATAATGTATATATAGGTATAATACAGGAGGTGATATAGACATTAAAGGTGATGGATGTCAAGAATTAAGAAAAACAAATCAGGATTCTAGTGGAACAATCTTATGATGATAATATTATTATATTGTTCGTTATAACAATAAATACTTATTTTATTTATTTATTTGATTAAATTATGTAAAATAATATTATTATTTATAACCTATAAGTTATACCATATTTGCTAAATTAAATATTTAATACTCTCTATATGAACAATTTCTACAAATAATTTTATAATTTATCGGTCAGTTTAATTCAGTTCGATACTGGTCAGTTAACAATTTTTAATCATACCTACATTAAATATATTTATTTATATGCAAAGTATATGGTGACAACAGTATATAGTGTATATTATGCACTTTATGTCCAGTCATAAATTAATAAATTATTCAATATGGAAAATAAACATGGGACGTCGCACTGCAGCAGCTGTATGCCGAATACAATTTGAGCGTATATAATATATACCTACTACCTCGTCATTGAGTTGGTCACTGAATTGTATTTGAATTCAATGATAAATCTTTACACACGATTCTGAACAGTGACAGTGTAATCTCCAATAATGGAACTCAGGAGGGGGGGGGGCTTGGGTGCGGCAATAGGCCCATCAAAAGACATTCGAGCTAGCTTAAAAAGAAATAAAAAATTATTATAACATATTTTTCTTCATAAATATTGTTAAAAATGTCAAAAGAAAATTGTTATGTATATAGAATAATATTTTCTTAGCAAAAGTGATAAATATTTTGACCGGAAAATGTGATTATTATCCGCATTACTATTCTGATCACAGGAGGCGGACTTTTATAAGTTTAACTTAAACTTAAAACGCTTATCAAATATTATTTGTTAACATATATTATACGTCCACTTTTCGATATTTTTGAATTGATATAAGAAACGACTCTGGAGGGACATTTTATTATATTTTCAGACTATAGGTTAATTAACATTATGAATTATGAAGTATTAAATAGAAAATAATTTGTCATTGATCGAGATTTTGAACAGGTACCTTAATATTAACGTAGTACCTACTATTAAAAAAAAAAAAACAATACCTAGTAATAGTTTTGTAACATTAATTATAGTTATAGTAATTAAATCAATATAATGCAATTTTAATAACAGTAGTTCACGCGAAGCGAGAACAATTTTTTTATTGCATTTTAAGTCTTTACTCTTAATAGCGAATATTTGGAACCCGATTTCTGCCTTTATGGGTGTAAATCAATTATCATCCCCAATAAACTACGAATATCTTAACATGCATTTATATATTACTATTAGACATTAATTTTTAACTTTTAAATTCTATTACAACGAACATATTTTGGATTCAAACGAAATAGCTAAAATATTTAAAAATCGTTACCTTTATACGTAAATATAAACAATAACTTCGTAAAAATGTGAACTTCAAATGTTTTTAAAAAAATGTGACTATGTATTGACGATGTTTTTAAATTTCCAAAAGAATAACTTATAAGGAACCTTATATCACAAAATGTTTTTAAGAATAAATGTATAAAAAATAAAGAAAATCTCGAATACCTATATGATAACTGCTCGTAACTGATATTAGTCAAATTATTTTGAAAATTTAATTAATTATGTATAGTGGAATAATTCTACGATTAATATTTTGTGGATCGCAACCAAATAAAAATATATCGCTCGAGGATAAATTATTATTTTACATGTACTTAACTATCCAATTTTATCAACATTTAAAAATCAGTATGGAAACTTGTTTTGTGTAAATATTCCAGTTTCTCGTCATTTTTAGTTTTTAGTTTTTTACAAATTATTAAAAAAAGTAGTGAAAATATTTTACTTTTGATCTTATCAACGTACCAATTAGATCAAACTTCCTCCTAGAAACAACTAGCAAAGTTGAAGTTGAAGTATTTTTACAGTCTTCGGGACTGAAGTAACTGAAGTGATGCCTGATGTCAGATGTCAGACACACAAAATAAACACACATTATTGTAAAACCAATACGCTCATAGCCAGTCTTGTAAAAAATATTTTTGAAAAAGTATTAAAATACTAATACTAGTATTCGAATAAAAAAAGGTGGGTAAGTAGATTTGGCTCTGCTGTACAGTAGGTTACAAGTGGGTCACTGTATAATGGATGGTATTAAATTTGAATTCAATGATATAATATCATTGTATAAGAAAAACGATTCTGAGCGGAGACGGTATGTCAGTCTAGGATATAGAGACTTAATATTATATTATAGTCTGTAGTAAGTATTTAAAAAC
>NC_042495.1:33520830-33544553 GCF_005508785.2 Acyrthosiphon pisum | reverse complement strand
AAAAAAAAAACTGTGACTAACGATTTTTAATATTTTTCATTTGCCTTTGAAACAATATACTAGGAGCGTTCTATTAAATTTTCAAGCTTTTTTAATCAACAAATAAAATTTTATTGATATTTTTAGAAAAAAAACTAAAAAAAAATGGAAAATAAAAAATGTCCGTAAAGAGCTCAAAATACATCAAAATATTTTGAAAATGTTATGGTGTATAGAAGATGCTAAGATAAACATTCAGTCAAAATTTCATGTATCTACGGTAATTTTTTTTAAAGTTACACCAAAAACCAAATTCAATTTTGTGAAAAATCGATTTTGCGTAAAAATTCCCGTTTTTCCTTAATTTTTCTTTTGTTTTTCCCGGCGCTTTTGAAAACCACTGGGAAATTTAAATTTTGACCTCCCCAATGCACCAACGATATTCACTTTCTGATCGAACAAGATACTGAAGTTGAAAATCGTAGCATTATTTCGACTACTTATCGTGTACACAGACACAAAAAAAATAAAAAAATAAAAAAACACACATCATTGTAAAATCAATACATTCATCGTTCCACTCAGAATCTAAAAAAAAAAATACACATCATTGTAAAATCAATACATTCATCGTTCCACTTAGAATCTAAAATTTCAATTTTCTTAAAAAATTCCAATATAGAAACCATATAAAATTTGATGTGGTATTTTTTAAATTTTAAATATTGTTATTACTTACTTTTACTATACTAAAACATAATATTAATTTACAACGAAAACAATGTTATTTTTACTGTTGTACATTTTTTATGAAAAATAATAAATTAAAATTATTAAAACGGACTTTATAGTATTTAAATACAAGTATTATAATTTTGTTAAAAATACTTTTAAAAAGTATTCAAAATACTTAAAAAATACATTTAAAAAAATTTATTTAGAATACCATATAAATACTAAATACTTCAAAAAGTATTTGAATACTTTACAAGACTGCTCATAGCGCATACTCACTACGCCCAGAATCTACACAACCCAAATTAAATCAATTCAATTAAATTTAATGAACATATCAATACAAATTCAAATATTGTAGATGGATTCAAAAATAAAACGTTAGATATATGAAACTAAAAATCAATGTTTTAACTTTTAACATAGATAATATTATTTATAATAAAAATGCTTGGAAGTGAGAGTGCCAACTTCTGTAGTTAAAAATGTTTATTTTATAAATTGTAAAACTATAATCGAATAAAAAAATATTATTATTATTATATATTTTAATATGGGCGCACATTCTGTTATAGTTGCCTTTCGAAATCAAGAAGGTCAATAATACACGAATTGCTTCCCGACGTATCCTACGTTTTATCGTAAATGATAAGGGTCTACTACATAGGTCTAACTAGAGTGGTACTGGGGGGGACGACTTATTAAAATTTTAATATGTTCTGTAACGTGTGAACAGAGTTTTTCAAGTATATGAAACGAATTAAAAATTGGTCTAGGACAAGACATAGGTATATTATAGCAATGGCTCCCTGACTTGTCCATTTTAAATATTAAAAGGGATGTTGTAAATATAACATAAAAACAGAATCAGTGTTGAACAAGTAGGTACCTACAGTACAAAAAACAAGGAAAATAGATTTCAAATAATGCATTCTATATTCTATCTATATTCTAATTAACAAATATCAAACGTATCTTTATATATAATAATAATATAATATTTATTAAATAAATAAATATATGTAACACCCCAAAGGGTAAGTGTAAAATAGTACATTATTGAAAGACTATACAATTATCGTTAAATTAGCACATGAAGACAATAGTTGAAATAACTGAGACCAGATTAAACATCAATATTCAGACTAAAAATACAAGTTTTTAGCTCAGGATTCGAAAAAAAAATCAAAATTAGGATTTTTATTACAATATTTGTTGGTATAGGTGACACACCGGACTATTTGTGATAAGTAGTTGTTTTTAGAATGAGGTAGTAAGGTATATATTATGTAAACCTAATTTTTATAATTATAAGTTATAACACATGTGTGTACTTACATGGTGTATCATAGTGAAATTTATGAACCTAATTCTATATACGAGAGGCAGCTATATAGTGTGACAATTTTTAGGAGGCAACTCGTTTATAATTAGGAAAACATATAGAAAAATATTTCATTTTAATATCTATTTATTTAAGTCCAAACTAATTATTTTAGTTTAGGTGCGTGCTATTTCCCCTTTTCCCCTACAATTACCCGATTATCAGATGCAACTAGTATACATTAACCTTTTTATCTGTACGCTAAGGATGGGAGGCAATTCGTATACTTTGGGAGGCAACTATAGTATTCACCGTTTAATATTATTGAATTTATTGTTCTTATTAACACTTCACACATTACCGTCGGCAGTGGATATATTGCAAACAATAAAGCGCACTATTCGCCGCTCACTTTGGTGTCTGACCTCACACATCAGTCACCTGCAGTATGAAAATGAGTAAATGTGACTTAGGCACCTTTCTTATTCGTAGGTTTATATAAGCAATATGAAATGGTAAATTTAAATCTTAGCGAATTGTTTTTTCACAGTTTGGCCTAGGAAGTCCAACCTTATAATATGTTTGATCGCCTTCAAGTGATACGCAAAAAAAAAATATGGACTACCATCAGAACCTAGAGTTACGACTTAAATTGTACAAACAACTTTTTGAATGTCTTACACATAGTACAGACAGTAAATATCATCAAGAAACAAAAAAATCTAACGAATAAAAGCATACTCGATGACTTAAGCATGACATCAGAATACGTTGTAATACAATAAAAAAAAAATCACTGTTTAATAGTGCTCGTGGACAATTGGGCAAACCACTACTCAAGTGGATTTCGACTTGCACGCTATAACATATTATTACTTAAAAATAAATAAGTAATTACAATTATACATCTATATTTTTAATTAAACTTAAAAAATTAAAGAATACAAATTATTATAATAATAGAACGCTTATTTTACTTAACTGACGTTGGTACCAGAACTCAGTGCATTATATTTTCATTATTATAATTACCTTAGGTACAAGAAAAATGTTCAAAAATAAATTGGAGCTCAGGTAAATATTTGGATAATATTTGGATAATATTTAGTTTTAATAATTTACTAAGTATGTACCAAAGTGTTTTTGTATATTTTTATGAAGATTTTATTAAATATGAATATTATTAATTCTAAAATAATTATTTTCACATAAAAATGATTTTTAAACTTAAGCATTTATTTTAAATTTTTTCAATACTTTTGTTACAAATCTTTATTGAATTTAATCAATAATATAAAAAAAATAACAATATTAGACTTTGAAAGCCATTGCGTACTCAATACATCTTTGTGGTATAAGTGCTAGGCTCAGAAAAAAAAGGGGCGTAAAAGTAATTTCTTTTTTAATTGGCTTTAAATACACAAATATATTATTATTATAAACAATTAATCAATAAAAAACACTTAAAAACTCATTATATCTCATATTAAGTCTCAAAACGATTTGTTATACGATGTTCTTGTGTTGTAACACACTTTATGTGAAAATATGTGTTTTTCGGCTTCCCGCAACAATTTTGATAAATCAGAATATGTTGTAATACAAAATAAAAAAAAATCACTGCTTAATAGTACTCGGGGACAATTGGACAAACCAGAAACCACTACTCAGTAACGGATTTCGACTTGCACACTACAACTGTGAAGTAAAACTAAAACTTCCGATCAATATATAAAACGCAGATTTTTCAGTCATAGATACATTAAGTCAAATGACTAAATATTCCTTTTTATAATATATTAGGTATGTAATTTTAATTTACATAATGATCATAATCCTTAGATTTCCTGTCACCATAATTTGTAGTATAAGTATAAACTACAGTAAACTGCTTCTGGAATCAACAATCAACAATCTGCTCATTTCACAAGCCCGAAAAAACTAAATCAAAACGTGGCCATGCGTGACTTGAAATCAATATTATATATACCACGTAAATTCAAAATTCTGTAAATATTTGTATGGGTTGCAATAACCGTTAAAATTAAATCAAAAATAAATCATACCCAAATCTAAAACGAAACAAATTCAAAATTTAGAATAGGAATTCTGGTTTATAAAGGTATAGAGAATATTATATAAGAGTTATAAGACTATATCACTATTATTTTGGATTCAAATTGGGTAATAATTATTTTGATTTGGTTATTTGATTAGCTTCAGATAATAATTAGTCATTGATCTCACAAATAAAAAAATATAAAATATCGTAGGTACCACACTTTTCTCATTTTGAGTCGTTATTTCCCCAATTAGCACTTTTAACATTACTTAGGTACCTAAACATAATATTATAACATTATTGTGATTTATAAATATCAATTTATATAATCTGATTTGAGTGAAACTGGTTTATATTAAAATGCATGGTTTAAAAAAATTGATGAAGCATTAAAAAACGATAAATACGGGAACGATTATATAGTTCAGAATTTAGAAATTGCGGTCTATAGATTTTAATTAATAATGTTTTGACTTTTTACTCATTTAAAACAAAAGAAAATATTGGACAATTTACTGACATTAAATATGTAAATTAAATTTATATCGCAATTCTTTAAATTGTATACAATTTATGAATATAACATCTAAGTAGGTATAGGCCTAAGGAATATAGACTATAATATAGGCTACTTCTATAAAATAATTATACGATTACTGATATTATAGATCAGCGTTTCTCAACCTGTGATACGCGTACCACTAATGGTACGCGGAAAGATCATAGGTGGTACACTAAGAACATCTCCCTTTATAAGAAAAAATGGAATGATCCGTTCACATTAGAAATTATTTAGTATATATAATATATTTAATAATAATATAAATAATATTTTTACATATTTAATCTTCTTTTTATGCATTAAATGCTTATATTATTGTTATAATTTTGAAGTTCCTAATAAAATAAAATTCCGTATGCATGTAAAATAAAATTGTTGATAAGCTAAAAAAATGTTATTTGGTCAAGTGGTAAAGGAAAATTTTCAAGCTGTGTAGGTGGTACGTGGTTATAAAAAGGTTGAGAACCGCTGTTATAGAAAATATAATATACTGAACAATATTGTATAAGTACTTACAAATTTGTATTTTTCGACATACGAATTTGCACTATGTTAGCAAATATAGGTACACGTGTAGATAACTATGATAGGTACTGTCATATTATAATATGTACATTTCGTACGCCTTATTGATGCAAAAGGGAGAAAGTTAACCACTCTGCTGTAAAGTAGGTGTCGAGTGTAACTCGTCATAAATTAGATCACTGTAATATATCTGTTCAATTTAAATTCAATAGTTAACCGTAATTGTATTAAATTACATAGAATTTGTTCAAATTCAAAACGCTTATAAAAAAAATATTGTACCAATGCATTTTCGAAATTTTTTATTTGCTTTATCTACAACTATGAAGAACTGCAGTATGATATAACTTTCAGGCTTTTCGACTAATAAACACAATTTTTATCGATATAAAACAAAGAAAAGTTGAGAATTTCAAATATTTTTAAATGGAAATAAACATCCAAAATATTTCGACTCTCTTATTGCAGGATTACATAAAAAAAAACAAAATCGATTTTACTTTTTTAGTGTAAATATTTTATATTCCCTTTTCCTTAATTTTTGTTGTTGTTTCCCTCCTATTATATTGAAAAGTTCTAGGAATTATTATTCAGGCCTATACTAAAGTACCAACTCGATATAATTTTCAACTGAAAACCACCCAGACAATATTTAAGATCGAAGAAATTTTATTGAACCCACCACCTAAGGGCGACATCGGAGGCACAAACAATAAATTAATAAATTATTTTAAATATGTGTAAGACCAGTACTACGTTCATCGCACCGCTCAGAATTAAAAATGTATATTTTCGGCTATATATAATATAAGCACCAAAGGAACAAAAATGACATGTAATTTGCGCCAAAATGTGTAGGACATAAGAGTCAATCTAATATTATATTATAATATCTGAAATACCCAACATATGACAGAATATCGCCAAAGGTGCAAAAATGACACATCAGTTGCGCCAAAATTAATATTTTGTATAAAAAGTTATTTAAAAATGTCGATCTTATAAAAAATTGTCAATAAATATAATATACATACAATTAATAATTATAATTTGAATAAACCAGTTGATTTTTCGATCTTATAAACAATTGTCAATAATAAACTGTTAAATTTTAATATATAGTTCTAAATTGAATATCTGTTATTTAATATCTGTTAAGTGTGGCACACAGGTATCTAGGATTTTGGCGCTTTCGTACGATATAACTTTTTTTCTTATCTCATTTTGGCGCTATGTCTTCCACCGGGTAATTGCATAGGCCTGCTGCAGTAGCCAGTAGGTAGTAATAATAAAGGAACCTTATAAACATATATTCATATATATGTATAATGTATATTCATATTATTCGTTTATCCTATAGGATTACATTAGGATTATAATATGCGCTAGAATATTAAGTTGGTCTAGAAAGCATAACATTTCAATTACAATGGCGTGGTACTCGAATTAAAGCAGTGTATCATACAAACTGTCGTAAAAATGGTTTTTAGGTCAAAACGCCTAGAAACGAGAGAAATGAACCGTGTTTTTTTTTTTTGTACGCTCATTTCAATGAGCGTAACATATATTGTCGAGTGAGTAAAAAAAAAAATAAATATCATAAACGCCATTGTTTTCATATTTTCATTTAACTTGCGAATGACAAGTGTACACGATCGTATATATTTTTATAAATAATGTCAATGATGTTTATACGTACTTATACCGATTTTTTTTTTATTGGATTATGTTTTGACATTGTTTTGGCCTCAATATACCTACGTCTTATTATGAGCATAATATGCTCATAATACACTATATTATAGTGTATCGTCGTGTAGGGCGCGACTCATACCACGTATACGTAAATATATATATTTCAATTTTCAACTTGAAGTTTTCCCAAGTCCTCCAGTATATACGTAGATCATCAATTGAAAAACCACAATCATTTTGGGTAACATTTCTGAAACAGAAATAACACACAGTGAAACTATTCAATATTACAGCAAATTCTCATTGGCAATAAAAATCGTATTATATAGGAAATTTCGTTAAATAGAATTAAATAAATGCGGTTCTAATTTGGGTTTGGTTCTCAAAAATATTTCGTTGAACATAAAATGCTGTTAAATGGAAGTAGTTAATATGGTAGTATTGATTTATCCCCCCCCCCCCCAAAAAAAATACCCCTCATTGATTACTTATAAGCCACATATTGGTTATTTTTAATTAATAGTTTTGTTATGTGGGATGTAGCCCTCCAGAATTTTAACCCTAATTGCGTCTATAGGTATGTGTACCTATCTATTAAATTATTATACTACATAATATACATAGATGATAAATTATATTATTTATAACTATACAGGGTGACGATAGTGATGACTAGGGCTGAGAATGTAATGCCCTATAAACCCCTAAAATGCTTTTAAAAAAAATTCTTTAATGCCCTAAAAATTCCAAATAATGCACTAAAAAATGCAGGTTAATTGTTTTTATTTTTTGTAAATTTCAAATAATATTTGATTAAATTAGTTAAATTGAAATAAAAGTGATTAAAATAATTTGACTAGGATGAACTTCGTTTAATAATACCGTTCCGTCGGTAGAAAAAATATTTTGGCCAAACTCTTGTACAAACGCACGCAAATACGCAATCGACTCGCCGATGAACATTTTACTTTCAGTATCTTAAATGAAATAATTGAAACCAAATGCACGCGTGTTACGACTTACGACAAAAAACTTATAATGAACGGTATCGTCAGCTAATGTTAGTATCGATTTTATTGCTCTTGACAGGTTATTAAACAGATTTATTATAGTGATTCTAAATAATATACTTTCCCACGCCACCAATCGAAAACTCGTTAAGTACCTATCTAAGTTTTAAATAAAATAGTATTGTCCAATACTAGACTATCTAAGAATACGAGATACGAGTACTTACCTACTTAAGTGTTTGTTATATAAAAAAAAAATATATATAAATTTATATAAAACTTGAGTTAGCGTGTAAAATCTTAAAATAAAATTTAAAGTTTGAATTTTGAATCCGAAAAGTCCAATAATGCCCTATAAAATGAAGAAAATGACGTTAAAATCAAAAATTGTCAATAAATGCAAAATTAATTCTTTTTCTAATTTCTTATTCTCCTTCGAAAGTACCCAGACAACCATCGTACAGCAACCTCTGGAGAAAAATGAAAAGTGCATCGAAATCCTAGCCCTAGTGATGACTGACGAGTGTATCACAAATATATAGACATTATTATTATTATTATTATTATTATTATTATTTCATATGGCTAAAATACTATAACATTCACAATTTAACATAACACAATATAAAATAAGTAAAGTGAATAAATTAATGATAACGGATGATATACATACCTAGTTAATATGTTGACTAGAAAAAATAGCAATGGGTGTGTGTTGGACATAGATCTTCTTTTACATTTTTTCATCCAGGGAACTTAGCCATTGCACTGCCATCATAGAGTAAGACTCTATGACTGCCATACTCTGATGTGGCTCTGTGTAGTTCTTTCATTCCTCCTTGCATATAATCGCCGAATATTCATCAGTGATATGTAGAGCCCGGAATTATATGCATTTGTATATTTGTACTAAGTGTATACACATCTATGGGGTTTTAAAATGTCCACGGATCATTTCACACCGAATTTAAGCATCAAATTTTATATAGCATATTTTGCATATTTAGAGGATTATTGCATATTTGTTTATAATTTAACATATGCATATATAATGGGTTTTTAGTAAATTAACCATTTTAATTTAAGATATAAATACATTTTAATAATTTTGAAGGAGACAAAAATCGTTGGCTGTGTCTCCTAGAAGAATATTGTTAAAATATTGTCAATTTTGCAACACTTCACGATATCGGAGCACGCATAGATAATATTATAATATTAACAACAATAAATCACATATACCCGAATTTCGGCATACTATGTTGTTACTTCGACGCGCACGAAGAATTAGGCAGTAAGGTTACCTCAATTTTACAATTTTTTTTGTAACTAAAATTTTTACAGATAATTTTATTTTATTTTGATTTTTTTTGTCTTTTTTAAGTTTCCCGAGAGTTTTAGACATTTTATTTTAAACAAACTGTAATATGAGAAAATTAAGATCTATAAGATATTGCATTTTGATTTTTAAAGTATTAAAATTTTAACTACATAAATATTCTTTTGTTTCTAATAGAATATCTAGTACCCATACTTTCCTTGGTGTAAAAGTGTGTTTTTTTTTTAAATGTATTAAGTAGAACTTTAAAATCAATTCTTCATTATTTTTAAGTGACTTAAGATAGTTGGATTTTTATTTTATATGACTTAGGCTATCAGGGCATACATTTAAAATTATTACTAAACCTGACTTAATATATTAAGACCATTTTAAAATTATTTATGTCAGATTCTTAATTCTTAACTATAGACATACGTGTTTACTGTTTAATGTTTTGTACCCATATAATGTGACTTAAAATGTTTAGTCCAAAACAATTTTCACTGCAGATAGTGAATTATAGTTTTAACTTACGTGATCTGTACCAACAAAATATAAAAATATAAAAGTGAGTAGTGTCATATGACATCCGGTAGAAATGTTGGCAACACTGGGTCCTGATGCAACTGTAGGGAGGACATGGTGGTCCTAGTGCGTTTAGTCTGCCCGTTGCGACCTACGCCTCAGGTCTGCTGTGTGCGACCTATGTGTTTTTCCTATTTTTCTTTTGCGTTTGTCGTTTACATTAAAGATTACCTAGTCCGTAAATATAAAGTCGAATTTGTTTATTTATTTTATCCTGACATCATAGTCCTTTCGTTGGATAGTAGCCTAGATATTAATTCGCTAACAGAAATGAAGTTTCTTTTCCAACAAATATTATATAGATTACAAATAAATTTTAGTGGAACCACTCAAGATAAAAGTAAATATCAATAAGTAAACGTATTTGAGTAAATGTGAAAAATGAATGAATATGAAAATTATTATTAATACTATTTAATAATAATATTACTATTATATTAATTATATTCAATAATCGAAATTACAGGCCTGTGTTAACTGAAATATGATACGTATGTTTGTGTTGTAAATTTTTCCAAATATCTTGAAAATACTGCATCAATAGTGGTGTCATCTCTCGTCTTGGATTCTGCTGGATTGCTTATCATATTATGTAAATTTTATGTGTCCATAAGGAAAGTTTTAAATTTCTCCGATTTCTTGTCATTCAAACTGATGTTAAAGTCACCAAATTGTTATAATTTATAAATTATAATAATTATTATAAATGCATAATATGCAGATCTAATCATGCTGTTTCAAATCCTCGCGCGTTATACCATTTTATATTACCTACCTAGCCTACACCAAAAGCGACGCACAAAAAAATTTAATCACGGCAAAGGTTATTCTACGAAAACAATTTCATGAAATAAATACCGTTTTCGATTTGACGCACTTTTTGCACTCGGTGCGCACTAAGTGCAAAAACGTATTCGATTTGACCAATATTCAGTGAACTGGTGCGGTGTTTTGTATTCGATTTAATTGCACTGACAACACTCGTGCGCACTGAGTGCGCATTTTCTGCACCGCCGATTTTGTCAGTGCAATGAGTGCATTTTATAAATATGAACCGTTTTTCTCGATAACGGGGAACAAAATACGGCGGCCCTATTGACAATTGTATTTCTTTCCATGTCAACATATTTTGTTTTCCATAATATTACACATAAATGTATTCGATTTATAAGAAACTAATGCAATTTTCATGCAACACTTGCTCTGTGCCAGTGGAATTTCAGTGCACACTATTTTGTCAAATCGAAAACGCTAAAAAACGTTTACATGGCGTGTGCAAGGAGGTTATAATATGTATATATTAAGATGTAACCAAAAGTTTATGTTTTGTAAGGACCGTGGTATAGATTTCAGTGTCTGGTTGTTCAGAGAATAGGCGCGCGTATTTTGGGTATTCCCACTTTACCGCCCGGCACTTTTAGGGATTTCCACTTAACATATTATACTTATTACTTATATATTTTATTAATTATAAATTATAATATACACAGTGTAGTGATGTATTATCAATATACGCAAGATATTGATAACCTATCTATCCGGGCCGTCACTCTAACTTACCGCTCCAGCTTTTTTCTTTGTTCCATCGTACCAATCGATGTTTTGGCTAAAATAACTGTTAAATATATCATAAATTATAGTATTTCGTCAGGAACGTTTTTTCCCGGCCAGTCCGCGTCGTGCCAAAACATCCAATTCGATTCAAAAATCTTTGATTCTAATAACACTATACAAGTCAAAAATATCAATACCATACGCCAAAAGTTATAATTTTATCCAACATGTAAAATTCCAAATATTTGAACAAAATATGTGGAATGATGATCAATCTTAGAAATATCTATGTTTAAAAAACTGGGGAAGTCGCTTTGTACCTCTGCATTTACACCTCTTCAACGAGTAAGTCACTCTATATAGTTATGCATGTGTTAAATTTGAATTCAATGATAAATCATTGCAGCTAAAAACGACGTTGAACGGAAATGGTGTGCCAGACTATTATGTTAGGGCATTTTATAATTTATTTTTATCACTATATATCAGTAATACGCTACTACGGTACATATATTATGTTTGCTGATTTTTTCCAAAAACATCGCATATGTATTGATTATAATTTATTGTATATCATAAATTATTATTGTTATTAACTTATAAGTCAGTCCCTTAAGGCGATCGAGTGAATAGAATCATTGTATAATAATAGCTTAATATTTTGAAAATGTCATTGTGTATAATAATAATATAGTGTATATTAAAAGTAATTGCGTATATTATATAATAAATACGAAATTCTAAAAAGTTTCAAGTCACCACGATAAATATGTTTTGAAATGTCTATAGGTATATTTTCGATATTTTTAAATTGCTGTAAGAACAATTAAAATAGAATACATTGTATGACGTTTACAATTTTGGATACCAACTTATTAAAATTGAAAATGTTTAATAAAAATAATCTTCAAATTCTGATATTTAAACTATTTCAAAGTTTAAACCTTTATAAAAATAAATTGTGGATAGATACCTATACCTAATGTATTTTTTATATTTTTTAATTGATTATAAGAAACAATTATGAGGAATTGCGCATTAAATGTTTAAGTTTTTTGAATCAGTGGAAAAATGTATCAACATTAATCGAAAAATACTAAACAAAAGTCTAAAATTTCAAATATCTTTAACCTTTATACATAATATATATATTATTCACAGGGTGATTTTTTAAGCATATTCACCCTATTATTATGCTTAAATTATACATATATTCAAATTCTGAATTTTGGAATTTTTAAATACGCCTTAAGACATTATTTTAGAATACATGAGATATTTTGTACCACTAGATGATGTTGTGACAATACAAAATTCTGTTTTTCAAATGGGAACTCCTTTTTAATTTTTAATTATTCAGCAGATATTCATTTTTTTTCATTTTTCTGTATCTAAATCAAAATTCGAACAACTAGTTTTTGAGACTAGTTATTTCCAATTATTTTGAAAAATACTCAGGATTTTTGTTTTCGACCTTTTCATTTACCAACTAGATTTTTATATCTTTATAAATACCCAGTAATATGGTTTAAATAATAAAAATCATAAATATTATTGAACACAGGAAATAGCCAATAGCTTTTCTATACATGGGTACTGAATTAATAGAATTATGAAGTAGGTACGAAAAAAATACAAAATTGAAAATGCCAAAACAAATACAACTTTTTGATTTATTAATACACTAATACAGATAAGTACTATACATTTTTTTTAAATTATTAAATAAAAATAACATGGTATTTAAGAGTGTACTTAATTTTAAACTCTGAATACTTTTTCA
Organism: Acyrthosiphon pisum; assembly: GCF_005508785.2. Classification (NCBI taxonomy): domain Eukaryota; kingdom Metazoa; phylum Arthropoda; class Insecta; order Hemiptera; family Aphididae; genus Acyrthosiphon; species Acyrthosiphon pisum. Next base: position 33,531,418 of record NC_042495.1, on the reverse strand, counting down.
GGCAACTAAAAGTCTAAAACTGTTAGGAGAATATAGCCAACTTTATACTTCAGTAAATATTTATTTAAGAAATTGATTTAACTATATTTGTATATTCCCTGTTCTAGTAAATGGTTATGTAATATCAATAATAATTTTTGTTTTTATTATTTAATTATTTATAAATTAACTTAACTTGAATTCGATTAAAAGTAACTTGTTATTTATTAAGTTAATATCAATTAAAATAAGTTAAGTTAAAAATTAAGTTAATGAAAATTAAATTTAAAAAAGTTAAGTTAAAAGTTAAAATTAACTTAACTTTTAACTTTTTAACGCGTTTATGCCCAGGCTTGATATAAACCAATTAATAAATATCGAACTAATATAATTATTATTACTTTTCTAAAATATAGTCATAACTCTCTTGATATAGGTACATATTATGTAGATACAGATTTTTAATACCTGCACATATGTAAGTAGGTACATACCTACTACAAAGTTTTTTTTTTACTATCCATTTACAATTTTGATACAGGAAAACTATTTTAATTCATACACTTATATAATTTGTTTATAATTATATATTATGTTAAATATATCTCATTGTGAAAAGATGGTATACAATATTATATACACATTTTTAAACGTTTTTAAAATGTGAAAAATCAATAAATCCTTCAAATCGTATAAAAGAAAACCATGAAATTCTTTCGAGACAGTTCGAGAATATCACGCCTTGTTTTGTATAGTTAATTATAAAATATAGGTACAGTTTTATGTATCAGTTCAAAGACAATACCAAAACAATAATACTACAAAACTACGAAACCAGGTCGATCAGTAAAAAACTAGTTTGTATCGTATAAAAGTGCTCTTGCTGACGGTAATGTCACCTACAAATAGCTTTCATAAACACACTGATCCGTTACACGATTTTTATGTTAATTAATAAAAAATATCACCATTACCTAAACCTATGTTTTATTAATTTGATCTCAACAACTATATTACATTGTTTTTTAAAAAAAAAACTAGTGTAAACTCTAATGACGATTAAAATAGTTTAAGTATATTGTTTTTAATTATTGAGTACCTACAGCGAGTGTTCAAAATGAAAATATTCGCTATTTTAAATTATTGTATCGGTTGTCATTTTTTTTCATATTATAACAACAAATAACAATGATACCCCGTGCTATGGTTTGTATAATATGTCACTTATATTATTATTACTTTATTAGTTGTAGGCAGCCAAACTTAAGGTTCTCGTGTGATTTATTGTTTAATTTTTTTTTTATAAACCATATGCCTATAACTGTATCCGACTGTGCAATAATAGTCTTACAATGAGTTACCACCAGCGATATTATTATTTTTTTTTACCTGTTGAAAGCCCATTGTGATTCTCCGTCGTATAATAGCAAAATAAATCTATGATTTTCATTATAATCATTATATTATAATATACTGAGTGACGAGTGCCGATAAAACAATATTATTTCGATAATTGGGTAGGTACCCATTATCAAGATTGTGGCGAGTCTACGACAAGACTGTTATTAAAAGAATAGAATTAAAAATGTTTTAGGAAATGAATATTTCTTGTTATAACATTTCTCAACACTGCAACAACGTGTTTATACATTATACACATCTACCTACATATAATATATTATATAGATAGACATAAGACAGCAATGGTGGCGGCATTACCTATTTACACATCTACAAATTAGGTATTATTATACTGCAGGGATCAGCGTCTATTCGTACTTAAGTACGTCGAGTACGGGACAAGTAGGTAATTATAGGTAAACAGTAAACCGTAAAGGTAACTTACCTATATACAAGGTGTAACAGAAAACTTGACGAAAAAAAAATAAAGCTACCTATTTAAACATATGACAAAAATTGTTAGATTTTTATGATTAGTAAATAATTTAAGAAATATACTCATGTCAGCAAATTCCCAAAAAAAATATTTTGAAAAGATTTATTACGTTCCAAATTCATTTAATCAAAAAAATATTGATATTTTAAAAAATTATAAAAAATAAACTACTTGACTTAGATAAATGTTTTTATTATAAAAATTGTTCTTATAATCTGCAGATTCATAAATTGGCTGTTTTGAATATATCCAAAAAAATATATACCAAATTTTAAATTTTTATTTTCAGAGTTAAAAAATAAAAAAATAATTGTATAATATATGTGTAGCACAAAAAAAATTTGAATAACTATATTAACTTCAAAATTTTTTAATCGTTTTCTATCAACTTAACTTAACGCAATTAAAAATTATCATTTAATTTCCCAGGCTTGCCTGTAGGTATATAATTTATGTATTTATGCATAAACAGATAACTGTATAATAGATAAAAGTCAAAACAATTTCATATAGGTACCTATATGGGGAAGTATACTGAACATTGTAATGAGTGTAATGAAAACAAAAAAGACGGTTAAAAATGGCCATGCAAAGTTTAATTTACGTTAATATTATTATTTTAAAATTATACTGTGCCTACCTACATAGGATATTAGATTTTCGTGACGATTATAAAATGTAAATTGTCGTTCTTCAACCGTAACGAAGCAATAAGTAATAATCAATAAAGCTTGTATAATTATTGATTACAAACAAATTAATAATTATAATTTATATTCCTATACTTCAATAAAAATAGGCACTTTAAACGAAGAAACCTTGTATTTTTTTAAAGTATAAATTAGTATTATAATTAAATATCTACCCGGGCAACATTTCAATAGAAAATTAAAAAGAGAATAAAGTAAAAATATTTTTTATAATAATTAAGATGTACCATACGTGTACGATGTATGTATAATTATACAACATTGTGTCCTATATATTCTATAATAATACGTAATACGTAGGCACTACTTTAATAATTAATACCCATTGTTTTTTGCAAAAGTTTAGATCATTAAAAAAATAAAAAGTTTAACTGATTTATTAATTTTATCAATCCAAAACTACTAAATATGATTGCACAATAAGAAATATTGAGCCGGACATGTGAATAACTCAGTCACTTTATCTGATAACATATAGTTAACTGCAGCATAGGTAGCCTTAGATGTGCTGCAAGTATCAAATTATATCAAAATAACAAGTACCTGAAGTACCTAGGTAAGTGGTCAATAAGTATATTTATATAACATAAATCAAAATGTAGTAAATATTAATCGGAAAGAAGTATAACGCGTATTCAACAAAAAATATAAGTAAGTATACCTAATTCAATACTTAAACGTTCAGAGACAAGCACGCTGAATTTTATCAGGTATAATTATCATAAGACATAAAATATATAAAACTAAACAGGTAACTTAATAAAATTTTAAAAAAAATAAAAATATATGTGTAGAAAATTAAAAGGAATTTTGCAAAAAATAAGTGTTTACAATTTATCATAAATCCATAAAATATACAACAGCATATATTATATTTTTATTCTCTTGGAAACTTAATGTCCGTCTTGGAGGATTCACCCAATCGTAGAATTAGTAAATTCGAGGACTTTTCTTTGATAGGTATACAATATAATATACGATTGCAGGACTATACTTCATACGTATGTCATTAAATACCTACGTAGAGAAAAATAATTAAGACTTATTAGTTATTAGGAATCCACATTTCCGAAAAGGAGTGATTAATAATTATTGATTATATGATTATTTCTGCATGAAAAAACCTCAGGAGTTATGCCTTTAGACATAGAATATCAAAACTTGTCAAGGGCAATAGTTTTTAATTAATAACAATTATTTAATATTAAAAATTAAAATAATTAATGTACAAACAAAACAAGATAGGTATAGGTATAGAGACACGGGTAGTACATGTTGGACATTGCTCAATGCAAGCCAGTGCTATATAATTATTATACATTTTAAAGTAAGATAGGTCATAATTATCATCATTGCATTCTGAAAAAACCATGGGTTGTTATAAAATAATAATTTTAGAAAGTTTTCAAGACTGAGCAGTGAGCACTACAGTGTCCGACAATTTTTGAGAAATTTTATTTCATATAGAATTTCATTATATCGTTAACTTTGTAGTTTGTTCGAATAATCGTGAAGTCTTATACACATATACATAACTAAACATGTTTATATAAACTTTTATACAAAAATCACCAAACTGTGAATAATAGTACAATAATATTCCGCAATAAGTGACACAAGTATTTCAAATGTAAAATTGTCATAGTGCTAAATTTGATGACATAATACTTACCAACTACCAAGTACAATAAATTATTGTCCATATTGGTATTATGCGACAAACAGGTGGCAGTACAATCGTACAACTACAGTTCGTAATAATTATTCTTATCATGGGCTGTTAAAATGTATTAAAAATAAATGAGATATTATTTAATCAGTGGTAGATCTTGAAATATTTATAATTCATTCTAACTCGAATTATGTTATAACCAGTTACGATTAACGATAGGAAGGTATATGTACTATGTTGTGTGTACAAGAATACATTTTACAGTCTACAGACAACTTTTTCACTTTATAAATTATTATATAAATAGTAAAATAGGTAGGTACATAAAAACTATACATACCTATATAACTTAATTAAATTTTAATATACATAATTAATTATAAATTAGTTAGGTACCAGCTATATAGTATACTTGTTTTACTAATGATATAAGTAATTATAATAAAAATCTAAAATAAATATTACAAGAATACAAAAAATATATAACATTTGTAAGATACGTTACATTTGTATAAACTGGAAACTGGAAACACGAGATTCCGTATATGCATGGGTATAGTTGTTTTTGTGACTTTAATTTATATATTTTTTTAATTTTAGTTATGCAAACTAATTGAATAAGTATCAAAAAATAAAAATTTTTTAGAATAAAACTTCAATCTGATTAAGGTACATATACTGCATTACGATAAAATCAATATTCATCAATTATTATTAAATGTGTAGTCAAAATAGTAAGTATCATACATTTAGCACTATAGTAGATGACATGATATTATACATTATATTATAATAAACAGTCGAGTCTCATTAACTATTGAACTTCAATAACTCGAATTTGTTTCTTGCCCCTTGAAGACGTGTTTGAGATATATAACTAGAAAAATATTTAAATCGAGTTTATTTTTATTCTCCTTGAGATACGAGTTATCGAGACTCGACTGCGTGTATAGGTTAGGTATACAGGCATATTATAATAGTATATAAAATGTACACGATAGATACAGAAAATAAACTTTGGGGAAATCGCTCTTAGGTTTATTAGGATGTGTTAAACTTGAATTCAATGATCAAGAAGTGATTCTGCTAGCGGAAACGAAGAGCCTATGTTTTTAAGTATATTATCTTATTGTTGCATATTTATATTTAAATAAGTAATTTAACCAAACGAAAGTGTCATTATACATTTTTGACACAATCAAATCGTATGTCTATATATTGCATTATATTAATTAACACTTACATTGCATAATATTACTGAATATTATTATAGGTAAATTATCAGTCGAAACCAATGGTATGGTACGTAGATCAGTATGATATAAATAGGTCCACGATATAAGTAACTAAAAATGAATCTAAATATTTTGAAAATTGTATTGGTAATGTACCTAATAATATTATAATATAAAATTAAACTTAAAATGCATATATAAATAATAATATAATAAATTTACATTATTTTGTATTTTTTACATTTTTTTGTCTTCTATCATAAAAACGTATGAGAAACCTTGTATTAATAATTCATCAAGCCTTAGATATATAACAATTCATAATTTTAAATGGTTCGTGTTTTCGACGAATATTGTCAAGATTTAACTTTAAACGGCTATAAAAAAGGATTGTGAATATGTTTTCAGTTGTCATTGAATCTTGTTCTACAAAGTTTTTTAATCGAAAATGAAATTTGTATCATGCATAAATCAAAAATAAAATAAAAATTTCAAAATTTCAAACCTCACAAAAAGAGGCAAAATGTTTTAAAGAATATATTATAATATATTATCATGTCTATAAAACGATAATACCTATAAATATTTGGTGAACATTTCAAGTCTCTACAGTTGTTCATATTTGAATTGCAACAAAAAAGCAAAATCGATTTGGTCGAAAACTGGTTTTGCGTAAAACACGAGTATTTCCATGATTTTTTTGGTGCTCCCATAGGTGTTGCAGACAGACAAAAAAAAATTCATAAAAAATAACACACACACACATCGAAAAGACAATAAATTCATCGCTCCGCTCAGAATCTAATATCAAATACATTCATTACTATCCGATCGTAGTTTTACAATGTAAAATTCTTAAAAAATCACTCCGATCATTGTAGATTCACTGACTACGAGTTTAGGACATAGGTGCATCACTATAACAGGTCGTAGTTGATTTTATATGATTCTAATAATTTTATATCATAATACATATAGTTGGAGTAAAACCGCGAAAATAAGAAAACCACTTATGAAAGTTTGTAAACATTATCAGTTTTTGTTCAGTTGTTAATCATTATAAATAATAATATTTTTGTTTAATGTTGATTGTTATTAATATTTTATGTTCACCTAAAAAGTACAAATATTAGGTTACTTCTGTTTAGCAAAACAAATTAAACAAAAATTACACTTACGCTCAATGCAATAATACTTGTAAGCAGTAGGAATGCCTATAATATTTGGACAAATCAAAATAGTTTTATAAAATCTTAATAAAATATTAGTATATTTTTTTAAACATTAGATTTAAACACCTATCAAGCAATATATTACATATATTTTTGTTATAAATATTTAGGTACAATCATAATAATACACTATACCGGGTCAAGAACTAAAAAATACATTTGATGAAAGTAACAACAGTCATAATTTTTATATATATATCTTGGGTTAAAATGGATCGATTTTTGATTAGTTTTATAAAATCTTAATCAAATGTTAGTTTTTTTTTTAACATTAGATAAATACCTATTAAACTACATTAATATGTATATATATATTTTTTATTTTAAATATTTAGGTACAATCATAATTAATAATACACTACCTTGTCAATAACTATTAAGTAAATTTGATGAAAGTAACAACAGTATTTAATACGATTAGAGCTAATAACATTAGGTACATTTTATATAAAAGTATATAACGGCATTACCAAATAAATAAATAGTGATGTATTTCCTAATAACATGTTATGAATTCAAAACTACCTTATAGGTTATAGGAACATTATTTCTGACCGTATTAATTTAGTTGAAGGTCTTTCATGCATTTTCTTTCAATTTTCTTCGGATACATAATTTTTTTACGTAAAACATGAATATGAACTAGTATACAAATGTACGTGTGAAAAAAAGAAAGAAAATGAGAAAATATTACTTTACACACTCTCGTTTTGTCCTTCGATTATATTGAGCAAATATTCATGACAGACATAATATTATTTCTACTCGCAGGAATGAAGAATGTACTTGTGTACCCATGTAAGTACCCACTAAATTATTCAATCGCAGACTGAAGATATTACCAACAAATTAATAACTCGTTAAGATTATGATAGTATTAAGTTATATAATGATGTTTTTCCTGAAAAATGTTTAGGTACTTATGGGCTATGACGTCTAACTAATAGCAGAATATATAACTAAAAATATTGTAAGCAATAATTGTAATACTAATTATGTGTAAAAATTAAGAAATGTAAAAAAATAAATTACTATATTTTTCTAGTTATTCTGTTTTTTAGCTATAAAAAGTAAGAATACAATTGGTATTGCTTAGAAACTTAGCTGAAAAATCTTAGTAAGGAAATCATTTAAATATATACATTCCATAAGTACCTATTATTAATTATAGGTATCACAGGACATTTGAATTAGGGGAAAATTTTTTTCAGGAATGTGTTTTCTAGAAATCATTATACATTTAAACAAAAATGTTATTCAGTAAAAATTTTGTGACTGCTTTAAGTAATAAATACTAATTTTAGTTAATATGGAGGCCCTTACTCATTATGGCAGGGCTCATTATTCTTGTTTCCTAAAAACTCTGTCCAATTCAATTTCCTCTTTGAAATTTCTTTTCTCGGCAAAAAGTGTCGTAATAAACACAAAAAGTTCCAAGACACGCATATCTTTGTACAATCAATACATTCAATGGAGCAAACAGGATCTAAAATAAATAAAATATTTCAAAAAATCAGAATTAAAAACAAAATTTGTTTTTTTAAATTAATAATATTATAGAAATTAGAAGAAATAGTTGTTAGGAAAGTAGGCCTATAATTGAGTTGGGAAGATTTATATCACAGGACATTTGAATAAGGGGAAAATATTTTTCAGGAATGTGTTTTCTAGAAATTATTATACATTTAAACAACAATTATTAAGTTAAAATATTGTAAAAATAAAATTTGTATAGTCGTGTACAAAATAGATAAACATTAAGAAAGTATTCAAATGTCAGAGTCGTGCGATATATATTCAAATATGACGACCAAAACGTTATTTTCTAATTCTTTCTATTTCAAACTTGTTCTTCGGTATATTTAGGGCAGTCGATCGCCATAATATGTGACTGATCGAAAGATTTCTTTATATACGTCACTGCAAACGGTGGAAGACGGAAGAGGTGGAAGCGCTAAAATGAGGTAAGAAAAAAAGTTGTATCGTCCGAAAGCGCCAAAATAGATGTGCCACGGTTAATAGATATTAACTAACAGACATTAAATTTAGAACTATATATTATATTTTAACAATTTATTATTGACAATTTTTTATAAGATCAAATATCGAAAAAATCAACCGAATTATTAAAATTATAATTTTATAATTATAGCTTATTAATTTCTATTATGTTTATCGACATTTTTTTATAAGATCTACATTTTCAAATAACTATTTACATAAAATATTAATTTTGGCGCAAATGATATGTCATTTTTCAATTTTTGTACATTTGGCACTTATGTCATATAGCCACTGCAAACTAGCACTGCAGGTTCTTTGTTTATAAATGCTTATACAATATTTGTATATATTGTTATTTTTTTATATTTATATTTATTTTCGCTTTACACTCTTTAGAGTATAATATTATACAGTAAGCACACAACCGGAAATATAAATAGTGATTGCTTTTAGTAATAGGTATGTATTTGTTCAAATAAAATATTATATGTTTAAATAATATGTCTTGTTGAATTAAAATAGATAAATTATTATGGGCGTAATAATATCACTAAATAAATATGTAAAAATTGCTAGTACTTGGTAGTTTGGTGAGTGTGTGTACATTAATAGTTTAATCAGTGGTGTCTATAACTATAATAACTAATAAGTAATATTAGGTATTAGTATAACTATATATTTGAATAAATTGTGGTCGAAACCATATCAAACAAATAAGGATACTTAGGACATAAGACACCCACTTCTGTGAATCAGATATTACTAATCGAGTGTTATTAATTTCGACTATAAATTTGAGACTAACTATAATTTGTTATAAACAATTATATGAAAACTGTTTAGAAAAAAATAATGTAAATTATTTACTCAGATAAAACCCTAACCGTAATAAAATCCTTCGTATACTACTGATATTATTATGCTATAAATTAAAATGAGTTGGTGTTATTCACAACGTCGAACATTGTTGGTTGTAAATATTATTATGATAAATCAAAACTAAATATTACACTCAGTCTATATGCTCAGGACATGAACTAAATACTAATGTATTATGTATGTAAAAACCAAAATGTCTACATATATTAATTAATGGCTATACATAATACAAATGGAATAATGTGACACGACATTTTGATCTAATGGATTAAGTAAGAAATAATTTAATTCATAATAACTAATAAGGGTTACCATTTGCATATTCATAAAGTTGAATGTTCGACTGTATTTACTATTCAAATATCAAATAGGTACCTACCTGGTTTAAAATGTCGATACAACTGATAATAACTGACAAGCAATATTCAATGCTTGTTTCAATTCTTCTGAGTTAGGTACCTTAATAACTGTATATCTGTAGTACCTAGCTATTTTTTGCAGTTGAACGGTACACACAATAGCTGTTATTTCAAGTTATAACAAGTTTCAACAATTTACATTGTTTGTTGATAATACCTATCTATGCCTTACATAATACTATTATCATGATTTATGAAAATATTTCGTTTTGATTTTATTTTGCGAGTATAACATTTATAATACCTAATTATTTTAATACTTACAATTTAGTGGAGAAAATGTAGATAAGTGTTTCGTTTGTGATTGTACCTTATTTATTTTTAAAAATTTCAATAACCCTTATTTAAAATCAATAATAATTTTGATTTGATTTTTTAATTAAATGTGTAATTTTAGGTTTCAAGATTTAAATTTTTATCATATGTAATAAATTAATTTTAAACCTTTTCTAATCAGAATTTCAATTTTAACTATTTGAAAAATATAACCTAGGTTTGATCTTTGACAGGCGCCTCACATGGGCCCAACACCTTAAAATAAAAGAAAAACAATCAACTTCA
>NC_042495.1:33506862-33520780 GCF_005508785.2 Acyrthosiphon pisum | reverse complement strand
TTCCCCCATCTGTTATTCACGTTATTTATGTTCATACTTTATCAATATTGCATATGTACAAAATTGTTGTATAGATTGTAATTATATTTTAATGAATAAAGAAAAAAAAACTATTTGAAAAATATAAAAATCTTAAGCACTTTTTTACAAAAGTTTTTTATTTGTATTTGATACTTTTTTTATAATATTCTATAAAACTCAAAATATATTATATATCACGGTGTATTCAATGCCAACAACTTTTTAAATATAACAAATGTTTTATTTGTTTAAAACTATGTTTTTTTTTACTAAAATAGATTTTTTAATTGGGTTTTTTTAAATGTTTTCTAAATAATTTTGTTTTTTAAATTGTTATCAATGCTTTTCTTAAAATATTTAAAATTAAAAAATTAAATTTATTAAAACAACAAAATGATAAATAATTGTTTATCAGAATTAAATTTACCCATTAGTAAATTATTTAAACACTTTCCAGCCGCCTTGCAACTACAGAGGTAATCTAATAAATCTAACTCAATAACTCATAATTCATAATTAAGTTGCCTCGCTATTATTTAAGGGGCAACATTTAGGCAATTTTTAATCTCGTCTTAGCCGCTCAATATGCTAGTTGTAAATGATTATAAGTGTGCCTGAAATTCAATGCTGGTACCATTCTTGTACACTCATGCACATGCTAATAACTCGAAAACAATATAAAATTCATTATACGAATTTTAAGACAACTTACTTATTGTTATTACATAATTAAAGTTAGTTAACGTTGCCTGATTTGGATTCTGAAAAAAAATATTTGGTTTCAGCAGAAAAATGTCTGTAGATCGTGCAAAAGACTTTCCGTTTTAATATGAATTTGAATTTGATTTTGTTTTGAAAAAACTCATATTTTAAAGTTTTCAATAATTATAGTTCACAATAATAAAAGATTTAATTTTTACAAAGTGTTCCGTACGATCTATGTATAGACAACTTTCTGCCGAGTTCAATTTTTTTTCCTAATCAAATTCAGACAACTTAAATTAACATACATTTTGCCAAAAGTTAAGAACTTTTGAGCTAAAATAGACTGCAGTAGATAATTAAATTATATCGTAATAGAACTTTTTTTATATAAATTAAATAAACATATTATTATAATTATTTATGGTTATAAAAATTCGCCTTATATTAATTTAGATATGCAAATTATATGCAACCACTTTCATATAATTACCACTTATACTAAATACAATTCATGATAACTGATAAGTAATTATAGTAGGTACCTTACCGTGTACACCATTGGTTTAACGCCACTGTACAGGTTGGGGAAAAAAATATGGTCTTCCCCATAATATGATACTTGTACTCGGGTCACATAGTAAAATGAAGGCATTATTCGCATTTTTTTACTCGAAATCAACGTTTTTTTGATTATCGCTGAGCAGTTTTTGAAAATGAAAAACCACCACGATACCGGGTACCAAATTCTAGTATATAGATCATCCGGCAGGGATCACCATTTTTCATCATTAAGCTCGGTGGGGCAAATAATGTTAAAATTCGTGTGATAAATTGAGACATGCTCAAACATTTGTGTATATGTAATAAATATGTAATATGTATATTATATGTTATACAGAACAAAACATTTACACTGGTTCATGGCAGTCACAGTATGCTGGCGAATGACTGACAGACATGAAATGCTTCCCGGAAAAACATTGAAGCATGGATGTGTTAGGTTAAGTTGCTAGGCAATTAAAAACTTATGGATACAAATATTATTTTTATAAATATTAATTATATTTATTTATTTTGTATCCATCCCAATCTACTGGTTAGAGATGCAAGCTACTACTACTGGTCAGATCAAGGATTTCAATGGCTGTAAAATGGTAAATCATCTCCGGACAACGAGCACCATTTTGAAAAATACCTAACGTGAATTGATGTAGTTATAGGTAAGTACCCAAAAATATGTTTATTTTTACGTGTCTGGCTGTAGCCGTGTAGATTCGCTTGAAACTTGCCATGTCAGACACTCTCAAACGTTTATCTACGTGACAAAGACTTATTTTAAACGTAACAATTTACAACAGTGGCGTAGCCAGGAACATTTTATGGGGGGGGGGGGGGGTTCAGCAAATTTAAACTTACCATACTTTACTTCATGGTATCGAATATTTACTTTTATTGTAAAAATATAACATATATCGACAAAATGTAATACATCAATTTATTAATTTTAAATAAATACAACTTATTAAAAATTGTTAATAAAATACATAATAAATTAAAATAAAACAAATAAAATGGAATACAAAATATGTCAAATATAAACGAATAAACGATATTAAATTAAGTAAAACAGTGAGACACCAACAGGCAACGACCAACTAATAACTATTAGTTTTACACAATAATGTGCTCGTGCGTTAAATGATCGGCGAGACGCGAATGCAATAGGTACCTATCCTAAAATAAAATTTTAACACAGATAATGATATCGCTTTTATCGCTGTCATCGGGACCAGACGACCGATTCAGCGAACCGATTTAGAATCAACCGTTGTAGAAAACCTAAATAATATGTTTCCAAGCAAAAATGATCAAAGTAGTAAATATGATCATAATTTAATATTATTATGACTTGTGTGTGTGTGTGTGTATAATACGTTTATAGTCTTTATTCAAACTATTAATATAATTTCCAAGTCAAAATTCTAAAATATAAAAATGTTATATATAAATAACCATGTTTCATGTAAAAGTTAATTTACCATCTCAGGTTCATGGGGGGGTTCTGACCCCCAAACCCCCCCCCCCCCCATGGATACGCCACTGATTGACAATATAGGTAGGTATGTAGTAAAACTAAAATAATTCTACAAACGGATTTAAATTTGTTTTTATGTCTACTTGAGATCGTCGTTTGAACAGTTTGAACAAAATATTCCAAATTTCAACAAACTAGGTCTGTCCTTTTGGGCATATTTAACTACAGCTGTTGTTGATTGTTGATAAACACCACAATAGATGTTATGAAAATTCTTAATATTACGAAAATAAATTTGAGAACATTTGCTAAACGGATCAAAAAAAAATTTAAGTCACAGTAAGCAAATGTAAAGATAAACTAGCTGATCCGACAACACTAGCTATTACTAAATTTAGTGTATATGAATATAGATTAAAAATCACGATCAAAAGTTATAACTTATAAAAATATCAAAAGTATTATAATTGTTTTAATATTATTATTTCCATTATTAACTGTACCCTGCATGCATTGCTACGTCCGCCACCATCCAAAATATAATATAAATGAAACTCGTTAAAACAATAATAGGTGTTTAATTTGTTTTGGATAATCTTTTTGTAGTTTTGTTAAATTTTTTCAAAAACTGCTGACAGCGTTTAATGTTTTGTTTTAATTATGTTTTAATTATGTTCACTGAATTCAGCTTTTGGATGAACAACATTTTTTTGTTTTTCCGTCTAGTGGGCATACGAATAAATTAGAAGCTTTTCCGACGCGTGAGCCGGTCACACACAACTGACAAACGTTAGAAGCGTAGGTTTTCTAAATTCAGTCCACACACGACACATTTGTAACGATTGTCGCCTGTGCAGCTTACAGTACAACAAAATTTTTAAATTTTTCTTTTGCCTTTCACAATTGATATAACTTTTATTGAAAACGGTTAAGTATATAGTTGTTGATTAGTCTATTAACTTCGACGTCGTTGATTTACCTCGCTTGGTGAACTAATTAGACCGAAATGGACAATGCGTCTTTGGAGGATTGGATATAGCACTTTGTATAAATCAAACGTGGTTGAAACTACTTTCTAAACTTTTCTGGTATCTCTAAAAACAATAAATTTGAAATTTTCACAAAATCGGTCAAGTATTTTTTAAGTATTTAAGATACAAACATACGCGTTCAACTGTCATATTAATTGATATATTAATTGTCTTAAGATATAATTTCTTTATTTGAAGCCATAAAAACTTCGATTTGATGCATACGGCATACCCCATGCCCCGAGTAACCAATGGCAACCATTTTTAACCAAAAACATTTTCTATTTCCAAAGTACATCTCTAGAATCTTGTTTGAGTCTTTCTTTCGGGAAACTTTTTCTATTTTTTATTCCGTAAAACCTCACTTAGACCATTACTGTCCATTACAATCATTTTTTTTTTTTAATAAGCCAAGTTGGTCCATCCGTTCTCAAGTGATGTGAGAACCACCGGAAATTTCATTTAAATTATATATACCTATACGGCAATATACGGAGTTATTATTATTATAAGGTATTATTTCGAACAAAATTTAATAAACGCGCATGCACTTCTCTGACTCTCCCTCTCCCACCCACACCTTTAGAATATAGTCGATTCTCGATACTCGATATATTAGGGGGTCTTTTTTTTATAATTTTGCAATTTTGAATCAACGGTTAACGTAGTCATAAGTTTTATTGAAAATATTCTTAATTTTTTTAATAGATTTAATAGATTTTTTTTATTCATGATATATAGCATCAACTAATAAGTATTATTAGCTTGAAATAGATGCATTATAATTTATAATATTACATAGATGTAGGAAAGTGAGTGAGAAAAAATTATAAATATATTATATTACATAAATTAATATATTTTAAAGGTATTTGGCGAATTCAGGGCTTAATTTTTTTTTTTTGGTACAAACAGTTCCAAAATTGGCTACAAAATTGGCAAAACAAAGGAAAACTACGGCGGTTGGGATGATGACTTTTTTCTTTAGCTAAAATATCTGGCCAAGCTTACAACCAAAGTGGTAATCGCGGGACCAACTTACATTTTCCCATTATTATATGGACTGTTGATAATTTGAGTTTGAGACGGTAACCATGACCCTCGTACCGGGATTTTCACTTTTCTAGCACAGTGTTCAGAAAAAAAAACATTTACCATTCGGAAAGACAGGACGGAAAAAGGTAATTTTCCAAAGTTTCAACCGACATCAAAAATTAAATTTATAGTTGTAAAAAAAAGGCATAAAAAAAATGCCAACGGCACGTAGTGTTCCCAAGCGGTCACCCATCCAAGTACTAACTACGCCCGACGTTACTTAACTTCAGTGATCGGACGAGAACTGGTGTATTCAACGTGGTATGGTCGTTGGCATGCGAATATGTGAACATGGCATTATTTGATTGACATGACTGCAAACGCATATACAATATTATTATAATATACAATAATAATACAATATAGTACCTACATAGTTTAATGTATTTTACCTACATGTTAGAAAATTCATTTTTACTTTGCTTTCAAAGCAAAAATCATAAAACAATAATTGGAGTAAAACGAAATATATTTGGTGGGTTTCATGATATTTATAAATTGTAAAGAAATAAGAAAATATTATAGCAATAAGTTTTTAATTTTTTTTTTACTCACGTCAAAGGAAATTGGAGAACCTCTGACATTATTTTATCTAAAGTAAAATGTAAAAAAAAAAACCAATTTCTGCAGCAACCGAGAGACTTTAAGTGTCTTATAAATATACAGCAGGGTTCTAAGCACTATTCACTGAAGTTAGTAAATCAGAATTAAACTTCATTAATTTTTCATACAATAAATTATCAAAATGTTGTTTTAAATAACCTCTCAACCACAAGTGAACGCCCATAATCCATATCACGTCACACATATGCACAACAGCACAAGACAATTATCCGACTTTATGAATTATGATTTATTTTAAATATTGTAATTATTATTATTTATAATTGATTATAATATTTAACAGTGATAATTATTGTCACGGGTACATTTTGTTTCCGATGAATAATACTGGAGTTTATTAATTGTTCACGTGTGCTCTAGAAGTTATCGTAAGCTATATTACAGGTGACAGGTCATAAGTTATTAGAATCAATTTACAATAGTCATTCATATAATTTGTAGTAATTTACATATTATGTATCAAATTACTAATTAGTATGATTTTAATTGATTTCTACTTACCTGTTTTACCTATTATATTAAGGGGCACGGTGCCAGTTTTTTAAATTGTAAAATTTGAAAATTAAATTTTATATTTTAGTTGGCACCTTATAATTATAATACTTTTCCAAAAACCAACTACCTAATACCTATATTTAGAAGGAGTTCATAGGGTGTATTATATCGAAAAAAATAACTTCACGCGGGAATAATTCTCAGTCTTGTAAAATTGTCGGATTTTGATAATTATTTTTTTTATCTGAAAGACGAAGACCTACATGCCGATTCGAACTTATAGAAAAAAAAACACCAAAAAATGTGGAAACTGAAAATTTACCTTAACAGTTCAAAATAATAGTTAAAAGTAAATAAATATAAATGTTTCCACTTTTGAACATAACAAATAAAGGAATTCATACTGTAATTATTTATTAATTGTATTATGAATAATTAAATATTCATAATATGTACTGATACAGAACAATAGATTCATTTGTCAAGAATACAACAATAGAAATAACAATCGTATTAACTAATAAAAATGATGGCTCTAAGAAATTTTATTTTTTAACCTTAGGTAGATTCTATTTTACCATTTTAACCACTTTATTGATAAATTTACCGACATTTTTTTACGTAAATTCTCCATATCTACATAGCAGTATGGAATAATATTTGGATTATTTAATGTTGTATAAAACAAGTCAGCGATACGTAGTTATTACTTATTTGTGTAACAATATATAGCCATGTTAGTATTATATTATAAATTTATCAAATAACTTTGAACACAAGATAACGACATTTTCTTTTTATCTTTGGCAGGATGAAAGACTGCTTAGATATATGAACGCGAGCGCGTTTACATATTGTTTCCTTGTTTAAAATGTGTTATTGATTATTGAACGTAATATTATAATATTATATAGGTATCCTTTATTACAAAACATTTGTTGTTTCTTTTAAATTTTTTACATACCTATACGCGTCTTATAATCAGTGATGTTCAGGAAAAATCAATTTTTTTTTAAATTTGATTTTGTCATGAATGGGGAGCGAGCAATGAAAAGCCAAAAGTAACTATAGTTAAAATTAAATTAACTTTTCAACTCGTTAATGTCCAGCCGTGGAATGTAAATTGTAGGATGACTGCAGTGTCGCGTAAGTTTCCACACCACCCAATGGCGCCGAAAGCGTATTTTTTATGGGGCAGTTCACCCCGGTGTTTGCTTTGTGATAGTTGAATTTACAATATAATCGTGTGGGTGGTGGGTGGTGGTGGTGGTGTTTAATTTTTATACTTTGCCCCACCAAATGAAAAACAAGTCGGCGCCACTGACACCACCTGCTATGTCTGTTATATCGACATGATATCGCCCATGTTGTTTAAAAGCCATGAGTTATTACACGAGGTGCGTTTTTTTTTATTGTGGTGTCCACTGTAAGCCTAATCCACATCGCAAGTGAGAAAACGAGAATGTTCTAATAAAGAAATAATTTTGAACACAAGATAACGACATTTTATTTTTATCTTTGGCAGAATGTAAGACTGCTTATGAACGTGAGCGCGTTTACATATTGTTTCCTTGTCTAAGATTTGTTATTAATTACTGAACATAATATTATAATATTGTATATAGGTACCTATTATTTTTACAAAATATTTGTGTTTTGTTAAAAAACATTTTACATACCTACGCGCGTCTTACGAATGGCGATTTTTAAATTGTGATTTTGTCATGAATGGAAGCGTGCGAACAAATCTCCTGACACCTGCAGTAATCTGTATCGTTCCAAAAGTTTATTTCCTTGATATATTATTTACCGCGGTCTCATGTTACACAGGTTTTTATCTTATCATTATTATTTGTGTTACCTATAATACATATCAGGGACAAAAATTACACACTTTGTGTAATACGAAATGGAAAAGTGTAAAATCCGAAATAAATTAAAAAGTGTGTAATGGCCTGTATTTACCATGGTAAAATGTTTTACAGTTTTTCCTTCATTAATTAAAAAATGATTGGAAGTTACATTGAGAAATAGATAAATAAGAATTTTAAATATTATTAATTAGAGGCCGTTTTTACAAGTTTTACTTATAAGTTATAGATACAATATTTAAAATATTATAAAATAAAAATATTTCGAATAATCGATACGTTAATTTTAATACAAATAATTATCAAACAATAATTATAATGTACCTACTTCTTTTAAAAGAACCATTAACTAGAACCATATACTAGTATTTCTAAGCTTTTCTAAACCTAGTCACTAGGTCCTAGTGTACATATTTTGTAATTAAATATTAACAATGTGGTAATTACATTAATTAGAATTTAAAAAAACATTTGGTCAATCAATTTCATGTGATTGTAAGTAATAATATTGTAGTCTGTGGATCATTTTTCCTAAGTTCGGGGATTTTTTTCCATGGATTTGTTTTCCGCAATTCACTGTCTGTATATTGTAATTCAGTGCATTTAGTGTAAAATTATATCGTATAATGATTGATAATCTTACCAATATACCGACATAAATCGTTTTATTGTGATGTAAAGCCCACAATTACATTGTTAACAGTTAAGTTAATGAAAAGCCAAAAGTACCTAACTATAGTTAAGTTCAAAAGTTAAAATTAAATTAACTTTTTAACTTAACTTTGATTTTTTAACTCATTTATGTCCAGCCTTGGAAAGTACCCTCGATGTATGATGACTGCAGTGTCACGTAAGTTTCCACATCGCCTATGTCTTTTAAACGACATTATATACCACATCTCCCCCATGGTCTTTAAAAGTCATGAGGTATTAGTGACTAGTGTATTACACGAGACGCGTTTTTTATTGTGGAGCAATTAAGGTTAGGCAAGTTAATGATTTTTTTTAACTCAGTTAAGTTAATTGTTAATATGCGCCCATAACAAAAAGTTAAAAATTGATTTAAGTATATGTAAACTCAGTTAAGGCCTTAAGTTAAAAGTTAAAACACACTTTTTGTTAACTTTTAATTAAGTAAAAAAAAAGTTAATTTGTTTATACAACGCTAGCGTACTTAATTTTTTTTCCAACCTAAAACTAAATTGTAGACTTTAGTGTTTATACTTTATACAGTATTTCCATATAAGTTAGATTCGAATGATATAAATTTTTAACTTATTCACGGTAAATATTTTTTGACATGAAACCGAAATTGACTGAAATAGTCAAATATAAATTATAATAAAATTAAAAACAAAATGAATTTACTTAATTTACTTCTTAAAATACTTAAAGTTTTTAACTCGTTAATGTCCAGCCTAGGAAAGTACTCGATTTAGGATGACTTAGGGCTGGCGGTATCTTAACCTGACCAAACCTTACCGGTATACCGAAAATGGATGGCTGCAGTGTCGCGTAAGTTTCCACACCACCTATGTCTGTTAAACGACATGATATATATCACATCTCGTCCATGTTATTAAAAAACGTGTTTTTTTTATTGTAGTGTCCCTGTAGGCAGGGACGGCTCCAGAGCCTTGGTTAGGGGGGGGGCAAGTTATAACAAAAAGAAAACAACAATTTTTACAACACAAATTCAAGTCGTCTATTTTTAATCCATTTACCCAGCGTTGTACATCGTATACAGTATACACCGTCATACCTCTATGGCCTATATTGTCCATATGACAATATTATAATAATTTAATATGCATTTTTTGTTAACAATATACATTTTTTATAAATACGGGCTTGGGGGGCCGCTGTCCCTAGCCCCCCCCTGGAGCCGCCCCTGCCTGTAGGCCTAATCCACATCGCAAGCGAGAACACAAGTGCCGCAACTACACATTATGGGGCTGATGTGCAAATCATAATTTGGGCCCTAAATATACAAAATGTAAATAAATTATTATATTAAGCTATTAAAACAAAAAACAAAAATATTTAATTGTACCTACCTATAATTTATTGCTATAAAAATAGTATTATAGTATAATTTCGACATATTTGTAAATTATCTAACAAAATTGTTTTTTCTTCGCTTTTCCGTTTGAAAAGTTGTCAATGATTTTCTCTACATCTATCTCGGAAGTTCTTTTCCATTCTATGTTGAGTATGAAAGTGCCACTGAGACGATCTCGACTTATACAGAATTGCGCAAAAATTGTTGAATCATTTGAGTTTAATTTGATTACAATAAATTATAAATACCTAATAATATGAACACATTTTTTTTTTCTTAGTTTTAATTTAATTTTCTTCAGCCACAGCTTTAGAATTAATTTAACACATCGATTTGGGGGCCTATATCGGATTGGGGCCTTGGGGGCTGATATGCAATGCACACCTTGCACACCATGTAGTTGTGGAACTGGAGAACGGTCATCGACTACAATAATATTTTAATTTACTGCAGTGGAAGATATAAGCTCCAAAACGAGATTAAAAATAAAGGTGTAGGGGAAGGCGGGGCAGTACCGTATGGTTAAGGTTCCACGGATTATAAATCGTGTAATTTTTAACATAATGCAATTTTTGATGTGTAAACATCTATGCTATCGGTTTGTAGTACGACCTTCTTGGGGAATCGAGCGTCAGGTGTAAGTCATGTAGATGTGAATGCTTGAGTGTGTGTGTGTGTGACGGTCGTCGCGCAGGCTACCAAACATACGCGGCGGCGGAGACGGCGGACGGCACGTGCGTAGAAGGGACTATCGTGCGGAGTGGGGTGGCAATTCGTACGGTGTGCTGCCAACATATTATTAATTAATTATTATTCTCGTTTACATATTATACTCGCGAATCCGTGTTAATATCGAATAATAATATTATTATACACTACGACCGCCAGTGCGGACTCGTTTTGCGCGTCGTCGTCGTCGTCGTGTCTGTACGAGGTATTACTATATTATATTACTATATCATTAGGTATTGAGTAACTCAAACATTACTGTGGTTCATCAATTGAAAACCTAATAAGTAATTACTTTTTGATTTAATTTAATTAAATATAATTTACAGTCAAGAAAATACCCACGTATCTTTATTCATTATTATGTGTTTATGCTCGCGCACGCACGGAAATCGGAAAGTACGGTGTATTTAAAATATTGAGTATAATACGCGTCTTAGGTTAATCGTATTATTCATTTTATACCTATTCATATATTGTTATTTTTTATTTTATTATTTCAATTTTCAATAATATCAATACTACCGTACACCTCTTATATTTTAATTTTGTATTGCGATTTGTGATCGAATATTACTTTTTCGATGGAATGTATATAACATGGAATGCTAATACATACAATTCGTACCTGTGATGTATTATATTATAATATAATATTTTGCATTTATAATAAAATAATGACTTAACATACTTCTCATATAACGACACCAAACATGGACATTGAATATCGCCAAACAACAGGTCTAACAGTGACTTCAAGACCGATTGGCCCTCCCCCCACCCCCCCCCCCCCAAGACATATTATTTCTCCAATTTTCATGGGAATATTTACATAAAAATTGACTTAATAATTTTATGTTTTGGAAAAAGCGACAATATAGACGTTTGGATTTTGTTATTTAATATTATATAATCATTAAGTAATTGATTTATTACATTAAGACTATATACTAATATTGAGAAAACGATTTAAATTTAGAATAAAGTGTACCCATATTGTAATGATTTTAAATTTGCAGTTGTATTTGTGTTGTAAAAAAATTGTTGGTCTGGATCCGTGCCTGCTACTACTCGAGTAGGTATATAAATTAAAATAATTCATGAATAATATATGGGTATAATAATAAATTACAGAAGTTTTAAATTATTTAATTATATCACCCCGATATTTACCTATTTAAAACTCAACGCTGTCCTAATATTATAACTATAACTATATATTATTATTATTATAATGTATTCATTATTAGTTAGACATCATCAAAGTCTTATTTTTAAATCTCACTCACTATTTATATTGAACCTCTCACTATCAACCTGTCTTAAATGTCGGAAATATTTAATAGGTACCTATTAATACCTAATGTAGTAATGTCATACAAAGGGCTGTGAATTTAATGCACTAAAAAATGCATACGAAATGTCAAAGAAGTTCAATATAAAATGCCAAAAATTATAGTATAAAATTCACTTAATTGGTTTTAATTTAATAATTAAAAATTATTTTTATATTTATATTGATATTATAAGATATTATCCATAAGTACATTACATTTTACATGCATAAAAATGTGTTTATTTAATAAAAATAAAAATAATAAAAATATTGATTGAATTTAAACCTTGTGTAATGCAATTTAGCTGAAACATTTAAAATTTTTTTTTTTTTTTATGTATTTATTTTGTTAAAATAATAAAACAAACTTAAATATATTTATATGCAGGTATCTTATTCATATTTTATCTTTACTATTGCATTGGACAACAAAAAAAAAACGAAAAAAATGTTTTTCAAACATGTCAATTGACGTAAGTTGATTAAAAATGCCGGAAAATGAACTTCAAAAGGAAAATATGACCTAAAAATGCAAAATAAAAGTTTCATAAACGCATTTGTAGTTACATAATTCAATTTATGTACATACAAAGCTACGTTTCATAATCACCAAAAAAAATGCAATTTCCTACAAATTCACAGCCCTATAAGTAGTCATATATTTATACAGGGCTGGATTTGACGGAGGGTTTTAAGTACACTTGCCCCGGGCGGCAGATGTTTTGAGGGCGTTTTTTTCGTATTGGATTGTCGCCTCTTATTAATTATGATATTTTTCTTGTTATAATATTATCTAAAAAATGTTTGGCGAAAATGTAGATTAATATATTTGTAACCAATATGACCTACATGAGTTGGTTTTGCATAACAAGTCGAGGGATTATATTTTCGATTTGCGGAGCGGAGCGACGAGTGCCGATACACGCATAATCACTGTCCAAGCAAAATATTAATTTTAATTTAAATTTTCACATATCCATAATATTGTTTTGTCCCTGTTACCTACTTGAGGTAGTTTTGCACGATAAGTCGTGGAATATTTTTGATTTGCGGAGCATAGCGACGAGTGCCGATAACGCGTAGTCACTGCCGAGGACGGAGTGATATTGTGATATCGAGCTGTGATAATGTGTAAATGTTGGTTTCAATTTTTAAACAGCAAATACAGTAATTAAAATCTATTAGCATATTTCCATCAATCATAAAAAAACATACAATTTTAAAAAAAAATCAAAGAGTTTTTCGGTGTTTTTATCGAAGATATCGTATTTTTGAAATATTTACTGTTTTATAGTTTTTTTGCTATAACATTTTAAGTAAAAAAAGGTGGGTAAGTGGATGTCGCTCTGCTGTACAGTAGATTACAAGTGGGTCACTGTGTAATGGATGGTATTAAATTTGAATTCAATGACTGTAGAAAAACGATTCTGAGCGGAGACGGTTTGTCAGTCTAGATATTAGACATACCTATTATAGGTATACTTATCTACAGTATTAAAAAAATTGACCTATAATAGGTATCAATAATAAATTCCAAATTAATCATATCACAATATCCATTAGGTAACGTGTTATACATCAACAACAAACCGTGGTACTATCATAGATATATAATAGTATACTTTAGAAGTTTCAAGTACCCACAAATAATATTATACAATCACAACAAAATAACTTAAATAGTTATCCTAGGTTTTTAATATGTAATTTCGTCCAAATTTGTACTTAAAATGACTATAAAAATAAACTGTGTAAATGTATTTTTTAGATTTTTTGGTAACAGAATTAATTACTTACGTGGAATCTTGTTTTAAATTTTTAATTCTTAGATACAAAAATTGAACATTTTATAAATTTTTAACTACAAAATAATTATTGAATATTAAATTTGATAAATTTTGTCATAATTTGATC
>NC_042495.1:33503626-33506762 GCF_005508785.2 Acyrthosiphon pisum | reverse complement strand
TTCTAATTTTTACTTTTGGCATTTAATAGGTATAACATTATTTTGAATAATATATTATTTGTAAATACAAAATCTAAACATGTAGATAAATAGTGTTAATTGAATTTGGTACATTGTACATGTCCGTAAACATATTAAATAAATAAATATTACCTATGTGACTATAAAGGTATCAATATTATAGTTGTAATAGTTGTAACGGCGTAATGTACTAATGCGTTTAGATTTTTATAATGATTTTAAAAATCATCTTAATTTAATGATTAACGGCATACGACTATACGAGTATATAATATAAACGCTTATTTTATTATTTGTATAATATAATGTTTATATGGATATTGAAATATTTATGCCTAGCAATTACCATCAACCTATACATTTAAGTATTTAATACAATGTGCCCACCGTGTTTTTCTGTTTTCCGTGTTCACCTTATGTCAACCTATTCTTGTTTCCCGTACACGGTCCTGTAGCTCAGGAAGTCGAACAGGAGTCGCATTTCAAATTGAATTGAAGGTATAACAAATTATAACCTAAACATAAAGCGACCTATTACCTAAGGCATGTTACGAGTGGGGAGATGGTATTTTAGCACGAATTTTAGTACTTGTAATTTGAGCCATCAGTGCCTACCTATTTGAGTGCATACCTATGTAGTCGGCGCCACATCTAAATATAAATTTTGGTGCCGTCACGACAGAAAAGGAAAATCGAAATACCATAAGTACCTAATCGGATAATTTGTGTCACACTTAAATTATTTAAATTATTAGAATTTACCAAATAGGTATATAAAATTAGTACCTGTCTCACTGCAGTTTAAGCACATATAGGTACAATGTGAATAACGTACAATAATAATTGGACAATGAATCATAATATTCTTGATTTTTGACTAGGTACCTTATATATTTTATTATAAACTGAATTACTGAAATAATAGGCACCTATTCATTTTATAGGTAGGTACACTATAATGTATACCCACGTATTTACGTTATACCTACATTTAAAGTCTTTAAATTATGATTAGGTACAATTTTTATTTTACATTATATGCCTAGGTAGGTATTTTAATATTTTTCTTGAAATGTATCTATTAAAATGAACAAGATTGATGAATAAATTACAATATACTAAAATAAATTGTGAATAAGTTTTAAAAAAAATTATTATTAATTTATTTAAAAGTGAAACAAATTACAATTGTAAGTACAAAATTGAGCAGAATTGTATTGTTTTGTTTTCGACGCAAATCTATATCGTCTGGCGTGTGAGGCCTTGAGCGTGGTCTACTCTACTCGCTTGACCTTGATTAGGTAATAAAATTTAGGATAATAAAATCAGAAGTAGACTTATTTGATATTGTTTTTTACAGTTACCTCAACTGTTTCCGTGGTGTAGCGGTTATCACATCTGCCTAACACGCAGAAGGTCCCCAGTTCGATCCTGGGCGGAAACATAAACTTTTTGCGTTTTTTCCCGAGTTTTTTTATTAAGAAACTAGCAGTTGATCCCGTGCACTCCGTTGCTTATTAAAAATGCCAACTCTATGTGAATATTATATGTATTATTTTATAATATAACGGTTAAAAAATACTAAGTAATATCGTTACAACAAAATTAAATTTATTTTGGATCATAATTATGTATTTTTATTCGTTTTATCCAGAAAAGTTAGACAATTTAAGTTTTCGATTGAATGCTTTTTATTGAAGTGCATTTGGATACTCAATATTTTTTGTTTTTCTTTCTGAAGCGTACACTAATAAATCAGAAGGTTTTCCGATCGTGAGCAGGCCACATTGCCACATACAGCAGTCCATTTCTTTTTTCAAAGACGTTATTACGTTATTACGTGGTTTTACGTTATATTGCTGTTCTTTCAGTGAACCAAAAAGCCTTTTCATAATAATAATAATTTAAAAAAAAAATTATTATTATTATGAAAAGTTTATTTAAAACCAATAGCAACCATTACCAAACAAACATTTCCATCGTAAATCTCAAAATCCATGTTATTTGAGCACCTCCCCGGTCCAACATCTAATAATTTACCCTTTTTAAATTAGCATATTTTCTTCCAGAGGTCTAATATATCTCTATACATAATGTCATCGCAATCGGATGAACGATTTAGAAATGCATTAAAGGATACACAAACTTTAATTTTTATACATTAGGTACATAGATTAATAAGATACTGGATTTTAAACTTTGACTTCCTAATACTTAATACTATGGACCCAATTTTCTACCAAATACTTTCATCTAGGCACTAGTTATAGTGTTTTCAGAACTAAAAAGGTGGATAAGTGGATGTCGCTCTGCTGTACAGTATAGGTTACAAGTGGGTCACTGTATAATGGATAGTATTAAATTTGAATTCAATGATATAATATCACTGTATAAGAAAAACGATTCTGAGCGGAGACGGTTTGTCCGTCTAGGTATTAGACATACCTATTATAGGTATACTTATCTATGGTATTAAAAAAAAAATTGACCAATAAGTATAGGTATATATAATAAATTCCAAATTAATCATATCACAATATCCATTAGGTAACGCGTTATACATCAACAACAAACCGTGGTACTGTCATAGATATATAATAGTATACTTTAGAAGTTTCAAGTACCCACAAATAATATTATACAATCACAACAAAATAACTAAAATAGTTATCCCAGGTTTTTTAATATGTAATTTCGTCCAAATTTTAACTTAAAATGACTATAAAAATAAACTATGCTTATGTATTTCTTAGAATTTTTGGTAACAGAATTAAATATTTACGTGAAATCTTGTTTTAAATTTTCAATCCTTAGATATAAAAGTTGAACATTTTATAAATTTTTAACTACAAAATAATCATTTAATTTTAAATTTGATACATTTTGTCAAAATTTCAACTTCAAATGCTTATAAAAAAAATGTGTGCCTATGTATTTTTAATATTTTACAATTACTATTGTAACAATATATACAGGAGCCTTGCATTCAATTTTCACGCATTTTTACCAAACAAATAAAATTTTATTGATATTTATAGAAAAAAAAATTAAAAAAATTGAAAAATGACAATGTCTGTAAGCAACTCAAAAAGGAGTTAAGTTATTTTCAAATTTT
>NC_042495.1:33500689-33503576 GCF_005508785.2 Acyrthosiphon pisum | reverse complement strand
ATTGCGCTTAATGCCCCTCCCCCCCCCATTTATTTTAAACTAAAATATGGTTAATATATAAGATGTTATGATTTTTTTTAAATTTTTTTTTTACTAATTATTTTTGCATTTACCTATAAGTAAATGTATAAAAA
Source organism: Acyrthosiphon pisum (assembly GCF_005508785.2). Classification (NCBI taxonomy): domain Eukaryota; kingdom Metazoa; phylum Arthropoda; class Insecta; order Hemiptera; family Aphididae; genus Acyrthosiphon; species Acyrthosiphon pisum. The sequence continues at coordinate 33,503,442 of NC_042495.1, read as the reverse complement.
AAATACAGTTATTTAATTACTTAAACAAAATTATAAAAACTAACAGTATTATTGTCAACAATAAAACTTATCTAGTAGTATTTACTATACGTATTGTCATTTTAAGATAAAGGTAAAGCGATTTTACAAAATAATATTACTGCAGTGAGAATACTTCTTGTCACCAGCACTATATAACAATAATTTGTTTCATCAATAATCCATGTATGTTGTGATGACAATAGTACATTATGCATAATGATAATTGATTTTGTATTATTGCTCATAGGTACTAAGACAAATATCTATTATTAATCTAACAAGGTGATCATGTCGGCTCCATGGCCCGTGTTAACAACAATTTTGTCAACCTCACATATAGAATTTTATCTCTTTATATTATGATTTTTTTTTCGTATGCCATTATGTGGCCAATTTAAATTTCTCAGAAATAATTTATGTAGATAGCACTTTATTTTTGTTATTAACTACCTACTAATTTGTTATTATAATTAAATATTTTAATCAAACGTTTAAAAAACAAAAAAATAATGTTATAATGTTAAGACTATACTAAATATTCAGTGGTAAGAAATTCAGAATTGATTTTTGATCATTGTTTTGGGAGATGTGGGGGAGAGGGGTAAAACTTTGGGTAAATAACAGCAACACTCCTTAGAATTTTGTGTGTTATAATGTGCGCCTATGAAGTATTAGTAGGTATTAATAGTATTACCTACCTACCAATCTCGTAACCGTTCACGAATTTTTTATCATGTTCTATTAACTCTATGTATAGGTTAGGTTGGCGAGATCCAAATTGATATAAGTAATTTTATGCATCGTCACGTGTGTTAATTATAATTAAATCCGGCTCGGTTACTTTTTGATTTCGTTTTTAAAAATAACATTAAACCAACATAAAGTCGTACTTATATCGTACACTATGCAATGCTATGCGGACCACAATATTTATTCTCGTAAAAGTATTATAATAACATAATATCCATGTCGTATTGTCGTGTGCTCGAACAAATATTGCGCGCAACAAATAATAATAATTGATGACAATTTATTATAGTTATGGGCTGCATACTAATTGCGTCCCGAAGATAACTACGAAAAAAGGTCTAATCCGAATTGCGGCCCGTGTTTATTTTGGGTACAGACGAGTTGCGGCCCGGGTTTTTTTAATTCAAGATAATTTAATCTTGACTGATAAAATATAATCACCCTATAATGTAGATACCAATAACTAATAAGTACACCTTAGTCGTCGCTTTACTACCGCTAAGAACGTTCCATCGCTTTTCTGTTTGTTTTTAAATTATTTATAATGTCGAATGAAATGTTAAGTGAAATGTTGAGTGAAAAAAATCGCAGTTTATATGTAATTGATGGATATAAATTTCGTTTCCATAAAAATTTAAAAAATAATGTTGATCGATATTGCTGTACTAAAAAGATAGTGCCATAATATCTACGAGTTTAAATAAATTATACTAAAATTTTTTTAATAATAACAAAACATTTTAATATCAGATTTTAATGTCAAAAAACATTTTTAACCTTAAAAAATTATATAATATACGTTTTTACCATGTGCTAACATTTTAAAATAAAAACAAAACTTCATTTTTAACCTACCTGCAGTATCTACTGATGCTACAGACAGTCCTAAGTCTGTATACAAACGTGAAGGAAAATGATTAAATTAGTTTTAAATTTCAGGCCGCAATTCATATGTAACCCAAAAAAACTCGGGCCGCAATTCGGAAGAAATTTTTACCGCGGGACGCATGTGTTTACGAATTATCTTGTTCCCCGTGATAGAATAGAGTCATACAACACAACACGCTAGTGTCAAATGAGTGGTCGTTTATATTATATATGCGTATATCAAGGCGTAAGTAAACACACGATTCTGATAAAAAATAATTAACATAACGACTGTAAATGAACAACACATTTGTATGCGAACCGCACAATTTTAACTTCACTCGGAATCTAAAATTAATAAATTCCACCTTTTCGTCGTTAATTGACAGACCGTTGTAAATATTATTATACATTTTACATTTTAATCATAAAACAAAGAGTAAAAAAAAACCGGAGAAGTCGCTGTGTTATATAGAAGGTTTCGACTTTTACATACCTGACAATTGATTTAATCTAGGTGCGTAGCCAGAAATGTTCAGGGGGGAAGTATTATGACCAGCTAACCTTAATATACAAAATGAAATATATAAGCTCGATATTTGTCAATAGTTAATACTAATATTACTATTAAAGAATGGCAGGCTAAATGGCTTATATTGTAGCATAAATATTTTTTTACAATTTTATTATATTTATATACCTAAAATAAATAGACTCATTCAAGATGGAAGGGAGTGTAACAACACCTACACTGCCCATTCATTTAATATTACTATATTTGTCATTTATTTTTCTACTACAGGGAATTTTTAATTAATTTTTAAAAAATACCGCATTCCTACCTATATCCAAACCTGGGCAAGTTAATGATAGTTTTTAATTGAGTTAAGTTAAGTCGATAGAAAATGATTTAAAAAGTTTATAGTTAATACTTAATAGTTATCCTAATTTGTTTTTAACTCAGTTAAGTTACAAGTTAAATAGAAAGTTACAATAATTAACTTATTTATTTAATTATTTTTTAATTTATAAGTAGCCATTATATGGTTTAAAATAATAAAAAGTAAATGTTTACGTAACATGTATTACCAATAATAATTGTGTTATATTTATTA
>NC_042495.1:33495233-33497069 GCF_005508785.2 Acyrthosiphon pisum | reverse complement strand
TAGTTTCATGTAGGTTGGGTTAGGTTAGTTTCCTGTAAATGATAATTTCCTGTCTGATCCATCATGACTAAATCTACTCACATGGTGAAGATTAAGTAACCTTTCATTTTTTTTTTTTTTTTAATTTTTTTATATTTTATTAAATTTTTTCTTTCTCAGTGTGTATAGTTACATTTAATATCTAATGCGATATGATTGATTTGTAGACTAGTTATATGTTATTATTAAGATTTTCGATATTTTAAGCATGATCTTGACATAGAAATGATATTTGTATAAGATTTTATTAAAATTATGATAATATTATGATTTGGAAGATATTTTTAACAATTTTCACTAAAAAAAAACATGATTTTTTTTTCAAATATTTTTCCAAATTCCAAGCTTGTGATGGTAATATACAAGTGATTTCGTCATTATTTTACAAAGTGTATAGAATAATACATGAAAAGTAACAGTAATAAGCATCCATGTAGTATATAACTGAATAAGTACTGCACATCTATTATTTTGTACAAAATAAATGTTGGGCTATGTTTATAAGATATGTTTAAAAGTAATTAAAATATAACACATGGTTTTCTATACGAAAGATTATCACCGCTTGATGTAGGTACATTTTAATTTGTTTTTGCTAATATGTGATATAGATAACTATATTGAAGTGAATAATACGACTTTTCATGTTATGCTTTCAAGAATATGACATTCTACACTTTTAAGCTGTATTAGAATTGTGTGATTGAGTGATTGTGTAAAATCTTTAATGTAAATGGTTTTATTTACTGCAAAATATGAAGCAATCAAAAACTTAATATATATCAACTATTATATTATAGTGCAACGATATAGGTATGTTATCGGTCGTTGAGACTTGTAATAATGACTCGTTATAATGGTGGGCATGCGTTTAGATATATTTAATAACTAAACTGTATATATACTTTTGATGGTAATTAGGCAGGGGTATTTTTTATAATATTACAAGATTTCAACGAAATTATGATATTTTTACTCATTTTAGCAAGCTTTCTGTATTTACACACATACAGCTATGTTTTTATCAAAATTAGTACATTTTAACGTATATTCACATTGATGAGTATATTTTTAGGTTTTAGCACAAATTCTACCTACGTATTTAACGAGAAAATGAGTAAATTATATATGAATAAGTACTATATTGCATTTAATTTCTGTATATTGGATAGCGTTGTATCAGTATGCATGGTGACGTTGTAATATATTTTATGTAACTACTGTAAATATATAATAATTAATATGTGTTTAAGAATTTAGGTATTAAATAAATTGTATATCGTAAATATTTTATGTAAATGTATGTATGTATGTATGTATGTATGTAAGAATATGTAAGGATATATACAATGTGTATGCCTATATGTAGGTGCCTTATTGATGTGTATATATGAATGTTTATATGTATATATATTTATGTAATCTATATAATATTTTTAGGTGTTTGTAATGTCAAATATGTATAGGTACTTATATGATTTAATGTGGGTTTGTATATCATACTATGTTTCACATGTTCATGTAACTGCAGAACTAAGTGATGGCTCGATAATAGTTTTTACTTATTGTTATTTATATATATAAATATAAATAATTCCCGCTGCACTTGACGAATTATTCGTTATATAATAATACAATAATAACAGTTAAAAAGATTTATTTTTTTTCTCTTAAATACCTATAATCCATGTATATAAGTTATGATTTTAGTTTAATGTAATCTTCATACGATATTTCCATGTATGTATGATTGATTAAAAAATATAAGTATCTGTAATATTATTTTAAGGATAGGTT
>NC_042495.1:33491758-33493170 GCF_005508785.2 Acyrthosiphon pisum | reverse complement strand
TATATGTAATGTATATCTTTAACGAAGTGTCTAATATTGATATGTAGGCTGTATTACAAGATTAGATGTACATGATGTTGTATATAATATGAAAGTGCCTATTTATGTATGAATACTGTATGCACTATGTATGGGAATAAATGATTATGTATAGTACAATATGTTTAGGTGTTTGTTATAATGAATATAATAATACTTTTTAAAATATTGTGTTATACAATGAAGCATATAGAAATGTCCGCTTAAACTGATGAAATTTCCCTGTAAAAAGGTGCTCAGAATATTATACATATGTATACTACTTGTGTATAATATGGAAGTATCTAAATATGTATGGACTAACCTATGGGTATATGAGTGTATGTATATATGCTAGAGAAAGGGATGAACGAAACTCATCGACATCTGTAAACGGCTGACCATATATGTATATAGTTCTGTATGTCGTCAGGTAGAGGAATGTGTGAATGGAGACAAATATCTCTATATTTTATCGTGTATATTTTGAAAATAAAATTTTTTACAAGTTTATGTACCTATGTATATATGTGTGCTTGAGATACATTCTTATGTACAATGTATGCTTTAGCGAGTCGTTTTTCGTGTGTAATTATATAATATTTTGATGTATGTATGTATGTATGCAGTGGCGTAGCGTGGCGAAAATAAAATTTTTTACAAGTTTATGTATGCGTGTGTGTGTGTGTGTGTGTATGAGATACATTCTTATGTACAATGTATGCTTTAGCGAGTCGTTTTTCGTGTGTAATTATATAATATTTTGATGTATGTATGTATGTATGCAGTGGCGTAGCGTGGCGAAAATAAAATTTTTTACAAGTTTATGTATGCGTGTGTGTGTGTGTGTGTGTATGAGATACATTCTTATGTACAATGTATGCTTTAGCGAGTCGTTTTTCGTGTGTAATTATATAATATTTTGATGTATGTATGTATGTATGTATGTATGTATGTATGTATGTATGCAGTGGCGTAGCGTGGCGAAAATAAAATTTTTTACAAGTTTATGTATGTGTGTGTGTGTGTGTGTGTGTGTGTGTGTGTGTGTATGAGATACATTCTTATGTACAATGTATGCTTAAGCGAGTCGTTTTTTCGTGTGTAATTATATAATATTTTGATGTATGTATGTATGTATATGTATGTATGCAGTGGCGTGGCGACCTAGAATAACCTTATAATATAATGAAACCTTATTATTATTAATAAATAAAAAAAAAACTTGATTTTAAATATCACGGTTGTTTTTTTTATTTTACACAAAAATCAAAATAGTAAAGAAAATTAGTTATATATTATATATTGTGATCCAAATGGCCCATCGTTTTCATCGAATGTCTCCTGTGTGGGTAGAGAATACTGAAAGTTTTCGACGGGGTTCTGTTCAACGA
>NC_042495.1:33484780-33489510 GCF_005508785.2 Acyrthosiphon pisum | reverse complement strand
TTTTCACGGCGCTTTTGAAAACTATTGGAAAAATTTTATTTTTCGACCCCCTAAAGTACCAACTACATTCACTTTCCTATCAAAAAAGGTACTGTTGAAGAAAATCCAAGCACTTTTACTGTCCTAAAAGGTGATGACAGACACAAAAATAAAAAAATCATTGTAAAATCAATACATTCATCGTTCCACTCAGAATCTAAAATGCGAGAATTTTTTAATTAGACTTTTGTATTCAATGCATTAAAACACACATTTTGGGGCGGAAAAAAAATCGAAATAATCGCGTGGGAACTAAACTGCATTTGTTCCTTATATTACTTGGTTTAGGCATCTATATAGTTAAGCAGCGCCGATCAACTTTTATATCAAAATGATTCCTTACCGTCACTTGGACTCGATAACTTTTCTATAAAGCTTAACAGTGTTGAAATATTGTAGGTGCATATTGTAACTATTTCAGATCTGTGCTCCGAGATATAATCCTTTCAATTCCTTATTGCCAATAATTGCATTTATTGTTGATGTGCGCGTCTATGAATTTAAAAAGATATAATGGCTTTATGTTGAAAACAACTTATACCTACTTCAAGAACGAAAAGAAACCAGAGAAAGTCAAAAATAAAATCGGAAAACTTGTAGAAATTAAAAACTAAAACAGCAGAAATATAAATATTATTAACGAAAGTAAAAACTGATGCATATATTATTGTACACATTTATTTTGAACAGACTTAAAACGGTAATTAATATCGATAAGAAAATTAATTGCTAGGTAGCATACTATTTAGCCAGCATATTATTGTCTATTATTTATTACAATAAATAATTTGTTTGTGCTCGTTTGTTTATTTTGTGTTTTTGGCCAACACACGATAAGTACTAAAAATGAATACCAAGTAGGTATATACAGCTCTCCAGTAAGGCTGTACTCAGGACCAGCGGGCAAAAAAAAATTCACATTGCCTAAAATTTTAAATTCATTTAGTTTGAGCTCAGAGTGCCCGCTACCCTATATTTTACGTACTATACTACACATAATATTTAAAAAAAAAAAAAAACGAAACTACTTAACAAGACATTAACGATCTATAAGGGCCGTATTAAATTTTATATTGGAAAAAGTAGCTCCAGACAAAAAAAAAAAACATACTCCAATATAAAAAACCAAAACCAATACATTTGTCACACCGCACCGAATTTAAAATTAAAAAAAAGCGGGTAGATGGGTGTCGCTCTACTGTACAGTAGGTTACAAGTGGGCCACTGTAATAGATGGTGTTAAATTTAATGATATAATATTATTGTATGAGAAAATGGATTTTGAGCGAAGACGGTCAGTCAGCAGATGATATTATTGTGAATAAAGTAATTTATATAACCTATTAACGTGGAACTTTGTTTTAAATTTTCAATCCTTAGACATAAAAGTTGAACATTTTATACATTTTTAACTACAAAATAATTATTAAATTTTAAATTTTAAATCCTTATAAAAAAAAATTGTGCTTATGTATTTTTAATATTTTTCAACTGCTATTGTAACAATATATTATCAGGAGCCTTATATTAAATTTTCACTCATTTTTACCCAACAAATAACATTTTATTGACAATTATAGAAAAAAAAACTAAAAATATTGAAAACTGACTAGGTATGTCCGTAAACAGTTGAATCAAAATATTTTCAAAGTTGTATGGTGTATAGAAAATGAAAATACAAACATTCAGTGAAATTTTCATGTATCTAGTATCTACAGTTTTCGTTTTTGAATTAAAACAAAATAACAAAATCGTTACATGTGAAATCGAGTGAATATCCAATGTTGTAAAAATATGAACTTCAAACACTGATAAAAATTTAATTTGATTTGCTCGTAGAGATATTTTTTTTTTTGATAAAGGCAGACAAATTTATGAGGAACCTTGTATTACATTTTCAAATCTTAGATTTTATGAATTTCTAACTAAAAATAATTTGCACATTTTCGTGAATTTTACGTATTTTGTCAATGTTTGAACTTCAAATGCTTGTTAAAAAAAATTGTCACTAAGGATTTTTAATATTTTTCAAATGTCATTGTAACAATATAATATTGGGGATCTTACAACAGGATGTGTGCTCACATTCTACGTCTTACAAAAATAGGTACAACATAACAAATTTATGTTCAATAAATTGACCTATTATAAAATTTAAAAATTATAATCTAGGGAGGGCATCCATATTCCATACAGTATTTTATAGATATTTAAATTTTAAAGCAAGTAACGAGCGTTTTAAAGTTTGGATATTCTACATAGTTAATAAGTCATATGCTATAACTCACTTTAAGATTTTAATATTAGGTATTATTAAGACATTAAATGAATACGGGATGCACTAGGCTCCTAGATAATATTTTTACCTATGAATTTGATAAAAGGCCAATTTATTAATACTGAAATAGTGAAACCATATAGTGGTGTATCTACAAGGGTGGGGGGTTTATAGGAAGGGTCATGCCCCACTTGTAAAGAAATTCTAGATAAGCTACTGAAACCAAATACTTGTTAAATATTTAAATAATACTTTAAGAAAAAAGTATTTTATTTTATATTTATAAATATTAAAATAGATAATTTATGTAACTAATAATACAAAATATATTCTACAGTATGCAAATTTGTCATTGTACATTTGTACATTTGTATGACGGAAACAACTGCACATACATATGGGTCTAGTATCATCTTGTGCTAATTTTTGTTTTCAATAGGAGTCAATGTAATAATTACACATCTGGTAACTATTATAGTGGTGGATCACTTGACTTTAATTGGAAAAAATAACATAATAATAAATACAATCGGATAAGTTACAAATCTAATTATATTATAAATTTCATATAATTGCACAAAAACTTAAATATCAATAAATTATGACTAATAAAATATTTTTATTATATTTCATATATTGTAAATCACCAATATGAAATTGAATAAATCCACACTAAATGGTGGGTACACTTAAAAAAAAAAAACAATTTTACCAGAACCTATTTTTTAATGTAATTAATTTAATTTGAATAACTTTTGCTCTGGTTCATTTAATAAATAATAAAATACAAATGTATATGGATATAATTGGTTAAAAATGTGTACATAATTATAATAAATATTTTTAATGCCTTTGTCGTTGACACACTGCATAATAGAGGTTCACGATAATATGATAATTTTATGAATATTTCGTACAAGAGTACAATTATAGTGCAATTCATTGAAATACAATTATTTCATTAATTTGTAAACCAATCAATTATCATTAAAGATTAATCATAAATTTATTTATTTCAAATAGAGCAATAGATAATTTTAGACATTTAAGATGCATGGTTTACTTCGATACGTTTATTTACATGCCGAGCTCCATTTAATGGACGGTTCCGTGAGTATATAGGTAAAGCAGAGCGCTATAAATACGCAAAAAATGTAATGTACCATCTCATAATTTACGAGTTCCAATAAAAAATACATTTTTCCAATAAAAACGTATTTCAATTTAACTTGTATTTAATTTAAAACGTTTGAGTAACAAAACGATTGTGAACAATCGACAAGCTGTAACTACTGCCATAAATTAGGTGAAAGCGTTTGGCCAGCTTGTGATTGCTTGGCAAGGTCCGTAAAGCCGTTAGAGAAGTCTGTAAAGCCATGAGAGAGGTCTGTAAATCCATTAGAAAGGTCTGTAAATCCATTTGAAAGGTCTGTAAAGCCATTGACAGTTGACGGAGCTGTTGTTGGATGCCCCAAATTCAGCATAGTCATTTGTTGAGGCAACTGAAAAAATAGGTTTTTTGTTAAAAAAATAGTTATTAATCATTAAATATTATTATCTTACACTAAATTTACTCACATGAGCTAAATCATTTGGAGAATCAAATGCTGAAAACTGATTATTTTTCACTACAGGGCTCTCCTAAAAGTGTATTTACAAATAAAAATTGTGTGGGTATTAACTACAAGTAAATAAGCATGATTATAGTGTTATACTATAATAGTAAGTAATAAGTATGCAACATTTTAAATTAATAGTAATAGTTCTACTGATTTACTGAATTATATGTTTGGTTCAAGCAATTATTGTGACTTCATTACTGATTAAACAAATTTAAATGTTTAAAACAATGTAATGGTGCATAAAGTCATAAGGAGGTAGGTATATGAAGTTTACGGTATAAGTCCAAGTGAGTCACTGTAGACACACAACACCTACACGCATAAAAAAAGCAATAGTTGTTACAATCTACTGAAAAATTATTAATTTATAAGATTGTACAAATTAATAATCAGAAGACCATATGGGTGTATAAACAATTTGAAAATTGTATGTTGATATTAAGTATTCAAGGAGCCCTTAACACAAAATAATGTTATCTTCAAATTATTATTTAATATTAAATTATGGTAGGTAATTAGAACTATTAAAAATTATTTGATCAAAATTTAATGTAAAAAAAAAAAAAATATTGAGGTATTTAAAATGGGCGGGTGATGTCATTGAGCCAGACTAAATATAATTGCTTATCATATACGTGTAATATTTACTCACTTTACACATTAATTTTCCTGTCTAAAAATTGTATTTTTTATGATTGATTTACTTTCTGAGCTAAAGTCAATTCAGAATAATTGCAACATAACATATAGTTTTTTTTAAATATTAAAAATACTAAAGAAGATAATAGACG
>NC_042495.1:33403582-33484680 GCF_005508785.2 Acyrthosiphon pisum | reverse complement strand
CTTGCGCCATGTCATGTCGTGATAAGTGACTGCTGCTGTCATCAGACATAAGTAAAAAACGTTTTTTTATAAGATTTTAAATATTTCAAAAATACTTAACAATAGACAAATGTTAGTTCTACCAACGTCTTCAATGCATAAAAACACATCACATACATACAACAAAATTAAAAAAGGTTGGTAAGTGGATGTCACTCTGCTGTACAGTAGGTTACAAGTGGGGCACTGAATAATGTATGGAATTAAATTTGAATTGTACTAAATGCGCTTTCGAAAACTATTAGGAATTTTTTACTCTTAACCCCCCCAAAGTACCAAGTAGATTCACTTTCCTCTTAGAAAAAATACTGTTGAAGAAAATCTAAGCAAGTCCTAAAAGGTGATGACAGACACACAAAAAAAAACACATCATTGTAAAATCAATGCTTATACATATAATCACTCCGCTCAGAATCTAAAATTTATTTCAAAGGTAAATGAATTATTGTGTGAACCAAGCAACTTTTACACATATATCATAGGACTATTTTATGAATATGTGCTCAAAAATCAAGGGAATAAAAAACTATTTAACTCCTATTAACTTTGTTTTTATTTTAACTATTTTTGGGGTCCATCAATAAAGATATGTACATTTATGAAATTCTAGGCCCAAGTTATTAATAAATTAAAATTAAATTGATAATTTTTATTTAGATATGATAAAATTTAACATATCTAAATAAAAATTTAAAAATTATAAAAATAAGTTATTTATACATTTAATGTATAAATAACTTAATTATTTAGGAAAAGTAGGAATAGAAATGTTTGTTCCAAAAATGATTCATTACACTTATTTACATTTTAAGCCAATTACCGATTACAGGTGTAGAATCATAGGCGTAAATAGTGTTTGAAATTTGGGGGATCTATACTTGATACTTTTATGATGCTTTTAAATTATAGTAGTAAAATGATTAGTTTTTGGGGGCCCTGGACATTCTAAGGGGGGATAACCCCTCCCCCCAGCTCTACACCTATGTTTATAAGCCAATCTTCTTATGGCACATGGTGTATTATAATTTATAAGGTGTGTAATTTAATTAGAATTGTTATGTGATGATTTTATACTATTATTTGCATAATTGATTGTTATCTGTGTATCAAGTATTAAAATGAAACAAAACAATTTGCTAAATAAGTATGGAGTATATACTACAGCTGATTACTTTGTACTGAAAGATACAAAATAAATACATTTATTTTGGTTGTAAAATCAAATTTTAAATTTTAAATATTTAATATTTTTAATAGGATATCAACATTAATTTAATTGTATCTGTTTATTATTTATTATACACACAAACACAATAAAGTGAAACTGATCATTGCATTTAGAATTTTAAACAATCTAAATGTTAAGAAAATAAATCAATTATAGGTATACTAAGAAACAATGTACTTTAAATAATATATTTAAATGTTTAAGATACTTATGAATGTTTATTCATTTTAAGAGGATGCCACACCAGCATTTTGTCTCCATACAACATAGCAAATTTGTGTTCAACAGATCCAATTTTATATAGTAACCTCTAATATTAGAGTGAATTGACCTATTATCAAACTTAAAATAAATTTAAGTACATTATCTGTGTTATCTTATGGTTCTTATGATATTTTAATTTTTAATCAAGTTATGAGCATTTTTAAATTGTAATATTGTATACTATGCAACTGTTAACTCATAACTTACTTAAAAATAAAAACCCCACGAGAAAACGTATATATTTATCTTACCTTTAAGTTTGATGATACATCAATTCACTATATTATTAAAAGTTACTGCATAGCAATGGAACTACTTACTGAATGCTGTGTTGCATATTTTTAAGACGGAGACAATACATATGGGTGTGGCGTCCTCTTAACAATCATAATTATTATTGTGTTCTTGTATAAAATAATATTCTACACAACATGTAAAGTAAAAACTAACAGGGAGTAATACAATATTACTCCCAATATCATTTAAATAAATATATTTGATAAAATAACTTATATTTTTTACTTTAAACCTTAAAAATTCAATAAACCAAATAAACTAAAACAAATAAATCACTTACATGATTAATAAATTGAGTTGGTGCATTTTTTGCAGCCATACTGTAAAATGGATTAGATGCAAAATTAGAATTTGTTGATGACTGGAGATTGTTAAAATCAATAGAGTTATTGGATAACAAATTGATAGAATTCCCCTGAATTAAAAAAAAAAACAAATAGTTTCAATGTTAGTCATAATTAAAATACAGTAATTAATTAATTATTTATAAAATAAGCATACAAGATTATTGGTGGATTGCATATTTTGGAATCCATTCTGATTGAAAGCGTTAAATAATGGTTGTTGCGGCTGAGGAGGAACAAAACCATTATTTTGACCTATGACAAAAAAAAAAATGTTTTAAATATAAACACAATTTCATATTTGATAGTTATATACTTGTGTACTGGCTTGCAGCCATGTTATTTGGGGATGATGTTTTCCCATATAATGCCAAAATAGAATCGGTAGTGAGTTTATTTTTTGTAGCCGTTGGTTGATTGAAAAAGTTTTCCTCTTCAGTGGAACGGCCTACCATTGGATCAATAGTTTGTTGAATTTGGGGAGAAGCGGTTGTAGTAGAAGAAACAGATGCACTTAAAAAACTACTGAAGGGATCTGTTGAATCTGAACTGGAAGATGTGAAGGACGTATCTATCAATGTAGGGTTTGAATCTTTTGTGGGAGTATCTGTATTGTAATAATGTATTAATAGTTAAATAAAGGTGAGAATCATTTTAAAATAGATTAAATTATGTACCCAAACCGAGAAGATCAGTGGAATGTTTTGAATCGGTTGAAATTGGTTTCTTGTTTGATGATAATTTTGGGCTTAAAGAAATAGGTTTAGGTAATGGATTTGGCACAATTGAAGGCACACTGCGCATGATTGACCCAGGTTTTGGTTCTCGCTTTTTTTTCTTCTGTTTTTCAGCTTCTTCTTCTAAATCTTTATCCCAATTTACCTAAAAATATAAAATAACCATTTAAGTAAAAAATGTAATTTTAATAGGTAGTTTAAAATACTATTAACTAATATACCTATAGGAAGGTGTATATTATTTTTATATTTAATATTCTATTTTTTAATGTTTACATATCAATATAAAATAACTAAGATGATAAATACATAGGTAATGAGTAATGAATTAATTTTAATCATTAATCATAATAATTTCTTAGACATCAATCACAGTTATTATTAACACGTTCAAGGACAGTGCCATGTATTTGTCACATGAGGGTGCCTTTAGGTGGACGGGTATCACATGTATGTGACATTATTACTATTGTTTTCATATGGGATTTATTTTAACAAATATCAATTTTCCATTGTCTATTCTGACGACTTTTATAGTTGATTATAATGTTGGCGAACAAATAGTTATTATTTATATTTTTATGAGCCGTGGTTTTTTTCAAGAGCACTGGGACTTATTCTCGGCCGTGAACGAGTTAAAATATTTTGTTGGACATAAATAAAACTTTTTAAAAACCAATGTTTCTGTCACAGGTGTAATGTTTAACAATTATATAATATATTATAGTATTGATTATTGAACAATTCTTAATTATGTTGTTTTTATTTTAATATAGGTACCTTAAACCTTATTATTTGTAAAAAATTAACTTAAATATTGTAATGTTAAATGTATGCAGAAAATACTAGTCAGATATAACATTGGTCTGATAAGCATATTATGGATTAATTGAGTTATAAGGACATATACCTACCTAAAATTAAATAATTTTTATGATAAACTACTTGTCAACTATATTTCAATAGTTTAATGTTGCTAATAATAATAATAATAATAATAATAATATTAATGAAATCGATGACATTTTTACTTTAGGTAATGGAGGCTGCACCCATTCCTTGGCAATGTACTTTTTGTGTTCGTACTTAGAACGAATGAATGCCTCTAATGCAGAATCAGTTTGCGGGCGTCTAAAATTATCCGGTAGGTTTGCTTCGTATACAGCTCTTGCTCGACTATTTCCCATTTGTTGCAAATTCTGTAATTATAGAATTTACTGTTTAATAAAAAATAATAAAAATAATGTGTTCGTTGAAGATAAATAATGTGTACACACCACCACTTGTTCGGGAGTCCAAGAATCTAAATTCACAGACCTCACTTTGCTGATGTGCACGCCGAGGTTGCGATGGATACCAGCACATCTTATGCACAGGAATATTCCCAAATTCCAAGAAGCCCATCTCGGTCCTAAGTTTGTAAACAGCGATATTAACCTATTTAGCTATAGAATAACGTTTTATGCTTATCAAGTATGTATTATTTACCTTTCGAATCGCAGTCCACACAGTACTTGTTATCGTCATCTTTCAACATTTGGTTCAGTAACGACAGACATCTATCCTGTATTTGTTTCTGTTTGTCTTTTTCAGCTTTCGAAGACATATTTACGCTACGCGATTATACAGACAACAGTTTTAAATTCGAAAAATGTTTCTATTTGAAAAAAAAATAGCTATTACTGTGCAGTGTGTGTCAATAAATTATTGGCAGTTTTTGACTTCATCATTTTAATCGCCAAATATTTGGCGTATTATTATTACTAACCAGTCAGCGAACAAACTCGACGGAGTAAGTTTCGCACGTCTTTTATCATATTATTTAGTTCCTACTTCGCCCGTACTCTGCCGTCATGCCATTGAACTTTGCAGTGTGACCAGCGTAACGAGCGAAAAAAATCCCGTCGCCTTTGTTCCGTAATCCGTTTTCACCGCTTTTCGAATGCTATCTCGGAGTTTTGCTGTTATCACTGAATTTGTTTTCGAAAATTGTAAACCGACTTTGTATTGTTTGTAACGGCTTATGAAATTTCTTGATTTAATTTAGTGTTTACGGTTCATAATATTGCTAATAGTTATTAATTTGTTATAAATTATGTTACAAATATTTATTATTCATACAATAGCTACTCATTTGAACACTTTTTGATTAATAAAATTAATTGTAAAATGTACTTACATTTTTCAATTATAAGCCAAGTAAGTTCATTACTTGTATTCTTTTTTTCTAATTTGAATGTAATGTAGTGTTTTTTTTCTAAATCTAGTTGTCTGTTTAAGTTCTCTTCACTCATAATTTCAATCAAACATGGGTACTGATTTTCTGTTATATCTACTATTTGGTTTTATGCATTTTGCGGGTTATGCATTTACCCAAGATCCTTCTGGTTACATAGCCTACTGCCCGTGTATGGGTCGTTTTGGAAACCAAGCCGACCACTTTCTGGGAGCCATTGGTTTTGCCAAAGCTTTGAATCGCACACTCTTGTTACCTCATTGGATTGAATACCGCTATGGCCAGCAAAAGTCTGTACAAATTCCGTTTGATACATACTTCAAAGTAAATCCACTTTTAGAGTATCACAGAGTCGAGTTAATGAATGACTTTATGGCTAAATATTCAAATGATTTATGGCCACCAGCAAGTCGAACATCATTTTGCTATATGCAAAGAGGCGAGTCGGAAGGATGTAATGCCAAAGCAGGGAACCCTTTTGAATCATTTTGGGATACATATGGCATTGATTTTTCATCTTCTGAATTTTATGCCCCCCTGAACTATGATGTTTACCATCACGATATGGTATCAAAATGGCACGAGAAGTATCCACCATCCGAATGGCCGGTGTTGGCATTTGTTGGAGCTCCAGCAAGTTTTCCAATTCAAAAAGAAAATGTAGAGATTCATAAGTATTTAAAATGGAATGACGAAATAGATAAGTTGGCAAACTCTTTTATAAATAACAGAATTAAGCCTGGCAAATTTATTGGCATTCACTTGCGCAATGGTATTGATTGGGTCAGGGCCTGCGAACATATCACCAAGAACTCTTTGTTGTTCTCAGCCCCACAGTGCTTAGGCTACAGAAATGAATATGGAAAAGCAACAGAAGAATTATGCTATCCAACGTTTGAAACGGTTGTGAAACAACTCAAAAGACTCATACGGAAATATGGCAAAGACATAAGTACAGTGTTTGTAGCATCCGACAACAATCATCTAATCCCTGAACTTTCACATGCATTATCAAGTTTTGATCTGAAAACTGTAAAATACGATAGAGATAATCCGCACGTAGATCTTGCAATATTAGGCAAGGCGGATTATTTTATTGGCAATTGTATATCTTCATTCAGTGCTTTTGTTAAACGCGAGAGAGATTCAAACGGTCTACCTAATGAATTTTGGGCATTTCCTGTTAATCAAAAAAATAATCAAAAGGATGAATTGTGAGTAAAAAAGATTTGTTAACATACTCATTTCAATTTATTTTTGAAAAAACATTTATGAATTTTTTTATGTACCTGTAGTAGGTACCACCTATCTTACTATTATATTCTGATGTTTTGTACTATTGTACTTCCTGAGATGACAAAAGTTAATATTGTTTAGTTTTAACTATTTTAAATAGGTACTAATAATCTAGCACAATGTTAACCACTGTTGTACCTTTAACATTTAAAAATCTTAATTTGATTTTTATGTTACAATTTACAAGATAGATACAGGTATACCAGTCATAAGCTAAAGCAATATATTATTCTCTTAATAATAACTACCTCTCATATTTGTCTTATTTATGGAATTTCTAATTTCTTAATAGTTCAGGTATATTTTTAATTATGTAAAAATATAATTGCACTATTTTTATACTTTGGTACAATCAGATATTGTTTTTAAAATAATTGCGGTTACGCATATTCTTATGTATATATATGAATTTTTTTTGTGTACCTGAAGTACCATCTATCTTGCTATTAAAATCTGATGTTTTGTACTTTTGTATTTCCTGAGATGACAATTATATATTATTTAGATTATATTGTTTATATTGTTTAGAGTTTTAACTATTTATAGTAGTTAAAATAGGTAGTAATGATCTAGAAAAATGTTAACCACTGTACCTATAACTTGTACCTAAAATTTAAAATTTCTAACTTGATTTTTATGTTACAATTTACAAGATAGATACAGGTATACCGGTCATAAGCTAAAGCAATATATTTTTCTCTTAATAATACAGCCCCTCATATTTGTCCTGTTTATGGAATTTATAATTTCTAAATAGTTTAGGTATATTTTTAATTATGCAAAAATATAATTGCACTATTTTTATACTTTGTGTACAATCAGATATTTTTTTTAAAATAATTGTGGTTAAGCATATATTTATGTATAAAAATGAATTTCATTATACTCTGTCCCACGAGAGATCGTGTCGTGGCCTGACCAAAATTGGTTTTTCTGCGCGTCACCACTCAACACCCTGCCACAGGGGAACCGGTTTTGACAGCAGGGTGACGTAGGTGATGCGCAGAACTGGCACGTTCTCTCGTGGGACAGAGTATAGGTAATTTCTTTTCTAATATATTTTTATTGAATGTAATTTTTGTATATATATTTTTTTGAACCCATATTACATTAAATATTTTTTATTCTGTATACCAACCTAGTACTTATTATTTATTATCTTTACATACCCTCGTATCTACCCATCAATTTATTAAATTTTTTTCGCCTTCCAATTATTATTTACACAAACATGGACAGATTTGTAAATTGTTTTCAGTTCAAGGAGGCTCAATTGAAAAATATTATTACTAATTAATCAAAAAATTTAAATTATTTTCAACTTAACAATATTAATAAGTGTAATAATATTATACACAGGGTATGTATTATCTGTCAAATGTGTGTGCTGTCCCTTAAGTGTAATGTACCTATTTGTAAGAAAGTGTTCATATACATTAAGCTTTATCAACCAATGTTTTAAATAAAACACAATTTGTATTATTAAAAATTAATATTTGTTCAATTTATTGATACAAATTTGTTACAAGTACTTATCTATTGAGTTAATATTGCCCCAATTATTTGTTTCAATTTAATACAATATCTATACCAAATATAATAAAATAATTAAGAAATATAAATATATAGGTAGTATAAAATTAATTATAAATTATCTACATATTAAATAGTTTATACTTAACTTTAAAAATCATTTATTTATATTGTAACACAGCCATGTGCTGTATTTAAATTTAAAATATGTAAAAAAAAAATGTCATCCCTACTTCAGTCTTACATTATAATTTTTTTGATAAATTTTAAATCTTAATTTATTTTTATACAACAAATCAAAATGATTTTTTAATTTTCCGTGTCAATGTGGACGTATTGCGCTTAATTCGTCCAATGATGGACTGTAGTCATTTTTTCGGTGTAGAATTTGCTGCAGCAACTTTTATTTTTTCTCGCTTAAGAAATTCTTTTGCCAATTTGTCTGTAGGTCTAGAATCAAGAGCTCGAAGAATTTTTGTATCTATAATGTTTAATAAAATAAATTCATATTAATAACAATATTCATGCCCACAAGGCATAATATCCTAATAAAATATAAGAAATTAATTAACTGATAATTACCTAAAGTTTTAGGAGACGTCAGCTTTAATCTTATTTGAGGTACACTACCTAAGTCATTTTCCAACTGTGTAGATGGAATATCTTTAAAATGTACAAATGTTTCAGAAACAAACTCATTTGTCACTCCCATGAAATCTTGATCTTTCACTATAAACATAACTAAACCATTTTCTTCAGCACGTTGTTGAGGAGTTAAAGAACTGTAATCAAAATAATAACAAAATAGTTACCATAATTACGAATTCTGTAATAAGCTATTAAAATACTAACATTCTAAAACATTCGTCAAATAAAGGGTATAACGTTTTTTTCTGTACTGATGTTGTTGGTTTGGAGGCATGTATGAATTTGTCTCTGGGCAGCAAACGTACTTTAATAAATGGATCACTGAAACCTGAAAAACAATGTGTGAACATTTTGGTTCATACATCAACACATACAGGTTTGTATAGAACTTATACTTATAATACTTATAATTAAATACCATTAGAGTCCATTGCTTTAATTCCGTTTGCATTTAGTATGTCTATTTTGAGAACATTGTTGATAAATATTAATTTAACAGTTAATACTCCTTCGTTAGCCTCTTCCATATCTTTTTGTTTTTGAAGTCTTTCTAAATAGTATTCATGTATAAGGTCTACAGTATCCAATGTATGTAAATGCATTAATGCTTCTAGCTTATGAATTGTTTCGCTTTTATATTCAGTAGTGTTATCTTTTCTCAAAAACCCAATCAACATATGAAAACTATCTCTTAGATTCTTAAAATATGTGGGTGGTTTCTTTTTCTATTAAAATGTTTAAACAAAAAACAATTAATATTATCATTCAAATCATTAGACATATAAATTGCTTACCTCTAAATTATTTTGTATAAGATTATACATTATCGTTGCTATTTGATCAACTATAATGTCAAGAGTACGTTGGAAATTTTCTTCGTTGAGTTCTTTACTCAGCGTACAAAGATTTTCATCCAAATATAACATTAAATTGTCCAAATGACTATTGTTTGTGTTAATAACTTCTGCGCCTTCGATCAAAAATTTACTTATTTCTGGGGACATCTAAAAAAAAAATTATACAAAACTTTAAATAGAACATGACTTTTAAAAAAGTAGATTATTCTCTTTTCAAAAATGTTCGGTTTGAACATACTTTGTTCACAACGGTCTGTAAAAGGTCTATGATCTTGTTATTTACAGTATCGATTGCATTATCAACAACTAAATCCAGTGTTTTTTTACAATGATCAGCAGAAATTTCACTCTTAAAGTTTGCCAAGCTGTCCATTAATTGTGTTAGGCCTAAATCATTGACGAATGGACGGATGGATTGTTTTACATAATCTATATTGTTTACTGCCAGACACCACTGTAAATTATTGAATGCGTAAGAAAGATGATATTTATTATTAATTTAAGGTAAAGGAAAAAACACATGTTAGATTAGGTTAGGCCGTCATACAGATCAAATGCTCAAAGGTGGGCAAGTTAATTGAAAAATTTCACTTGATTTAGTTAATTCATAAGTTAATAGTTCACAAACAATAGATCTAACTCAATAAGCTTAAAATTAATGTGGACAAAAATATTAACTTAAATCGGTTAAAATAAATTACTGCCTGGGTCACACATAGTAATTGTGCAACTTTAAAATTTTTTAAATATAAGGTATGTATAATTTAAAGGAATAAATAAATATGGTTTTAACTGAAAAAGGCTAAGTTACAATTGGAAAATTAACTTTGCAACCACCTTTGAATGCTAAATATTTTATTTTATTTGCCTATTATATTTTTAAATTAATTTATTACTTCTTTGGTGACTTTGAATCTTTTATTTTCAGTTAAGGTATTGTTAACTTTATAAGCCATTTTGTCCGAATAGTATACCGAACATCTGCAAATGTCATCAATTATCTTTGCCACGAATGAATAAGAACCTTCGGCGTCAGGCCATGCTAGTTGTTGCCAAAACACTTTTATTTGGTAGAAAATTGCCAATGTGTCCACTGCCGATGAACTGTACTCTACTGATATGTCCACTTTGTCTAATTTGTCCAAATCGACAGCTCTTTCGATACGTTGCATGGCCTTATACGCGGCGATATCCAACCACCTGGCAACACCTTGTTGGAACCATATGTGATACTTGACCAAATGACTACTCTCCAAGTCTGCGTGGCAGTCATTTTTTCCTAAACTAAAAACATTTTTAAAATTATGTTATTTTTATTATTGCCGTACGTCTCGCAAATAACTGTAAATATTACTCGACAAATTTCTGAATCCCCATGTAAAGTTCAAACAATGACGTTCCCATTGCAAGCGGGTCGTTTTCAACTTGAAACCGTCCGTTTTCCTCGAAATTAATTGGCTTCATGTTCAAACAAATGCGAGTGATGAATGGTTCACACATTTCAGATATTTTACATTCGTATATGGAAAATAGTGTACTGGCATACGGAAATTGCATTTTCCTTTAAATCAATAAATTATATCGATGTAAAATATATTTTTTTTTAATACCTTGTAATTAATATTGGACATTATTAGGTAATCTTACTTGATAAATAGCTTGTTATGAAACTCTACGGCCCTCTGCAAATCTAGTTTCAGAAGTTGAATTATTTTAAGTTGAAGTTTCATCTGTCCTTCGTCCGTATAGTCATCGGGTTTGTTGTTTTCTAATATGTGAACATGCCTGTATATGAACATGGAAAACCCAATTAGAAAAATAACCAATGATTCGAAATTAAAATAAATGCTAACCAATCCACCGCTCCATGGACGACAGCGTCGTGCAATGTACTTTTTATGTCTCTGTTGTTTTCACGTGGTAACAGCCAACCATAAACATCCGACGGAAAGAGATCTAAATCATTTGGTAACTCCAACGACGTGAGATTTCGTAATATACTGAAAATTTCAAAATGTAATTTAGCAACATCGTCTCGTTAAAATCATATTATCATTATTCATTAAATTTACTTTAAAACGTATTCCGTTTGATTCAATGACTGTTCGTCGTCTGCAGATTTTTTACGTATCATTCGAATAGCATTGAAGCAAAATGGCAATATTTTTTTTGACGACTGCCAGAACATTTTTAACTAAATAATATGATGTACATATTTATTAAAAATTCAAAATGTCAAATTTCCAGTAATATTTGTCTACCTCTTCATTGGACAAGCGTCCGGCGGTTATGGACTTGGCTAAGCTGTCCATTAAGTCCGAAAATACCTTAAAATTGACCACAGGACTCAACACATGAGCGTTAATAAATTCAATCCATTGGCCCAAACACTCGTCGACAGCACTGATATTACTTTGTACAACATGTTGTTGAATAATCAAGCTAGACTCTGGCAAAAAATCACCCATCCACGAATTCGTTTCAGGCTAACGTTAAATAAGTATTAGATTTAGTTTTTAAAATTTGTCTTAAATAAAAATTCACCTTTTGTAGATTCATTTGGTAAGCAAGCAATACTCGCAGTAGATGTCTATGTTCTTGGGCGGCAACTTGTTTATTTTTTTCACTGCCAAACGACAATTTTAATAACAAATTCCCCTGAGGCTTGCCCTTGCCTTTTTTCTCCAAACTGTACCAAGCTATTTGACCTCGAGAAGGTATTGTCTGTATATAATAGCAACGAAAAATATGTTAAAACGTCAGTCGTCAAGAAAAAGTGAAAAAATAAATATGTAATAATTACCTTAAGTGGTATTAGCGTACCGCCGATAATTTCATTATCGTGTTTTCCGTTCGTAGCAGTTACCGCGATTTCTTTCATGAACCTTCTCATTCCTTTAAATCCTTTAATTTTGCCGACCTTTGTAACTTTTTCTTTCACCGTTTCCGCCGGATCAAAGTCCCAAACTTCCACGCATAAGATATCGTCAGCGGGAGTCTCGACCGGCCTAAATTGAATACCTATGTGTAGTTTTGATTTCTTATGTCTAATAATATTATACCTATACAATAAATGTTTGTGGAAATACCTACAGTGAAAAGTGTTCTTCCCAAACTGGCCGCAATGTTTCACTTTTAACCGACGTGTTATATCTATGTTGTTGGGTAGACGACAAAAATAAGGTACAAAACGGATCGCTAGAACCATTCGCATCTTTTGGTTTTATGTCTTTCCCTTCGATGATTTCAATATTTAACATTATGTTCGGAGCCTTTTAAACAAAATATATTAAACGTTAATACTTTTTAGTTTTTACTAATAACTATAATATAGTTTTAATTATTTAAATAATATTTAAAATATATATAATAATTAGTACCTATAAAATCGGTAGGAACTTACTTCTTTTTCTATGACGGCTTGATATATAGCTTCGTGAGTTTCTTGTTCAATTTTAAATGCTTTTCGGGCAAATTCAATTATATTTTCTTGATTTAAACAATTTTTTTCCATCCCAATGCAATGCAATATTTCGTGCAATACTTCTTCGTATAATTCGTTTATCTGTAATAGAAAAATACATTTATACCATTAAACTTTTGACGTCTCCATAGTACTTATATATTTATTATCAAATATCGATTAGACCAACAGTCATGTACTGTATTTGATTTTCATTTTGCCTTTGAATCTCTTCTTTTTTAACACCCCTAAAGTTAAATTGTTTTGCTTTAAAATTAGATTTCATTTTATACAAAATTTCGGAGAATGAATGAATTATCTACGAGTGAAAAAAACTGTGTTGAATACTCAGATGAAATAGCACTTCTAAAGATAAATCGTACGCGTGTGCTGCCCAAGCCAAATGTGCTATTTCTGTGGTAATCTGCTATAGTGCCAAACAGTGACCTAAACCAAACTCCGCCCCCGTATATTTTACGTAGAGATTTTTTTTTTTAATGTGGATCTCGATAAACGTCAAAATAAAGAAATTTATACGAATGTGCATAATCCATATATGATTTTTTATTGTTTTATTAATATAAAACTGTAAATTATATAGTAACTATTTTATTTTAAAATCAGATAATATTTATTAAGACAGTTCATTAACACAATTAAATGAATAATAATAATGCTAAACAGACACGATAGATGCGCTATTGAATAATGTTTAAATAATAATATTATGATGGTTTAATGTGATGATAAATCATTATTTTTCAAATTTTATTTTATGTATTAGGTATGTTGTATAATACCACATTGACATTTTTATTAGAATAAAAGTCCATCATTATTTATTTCAGTGATCGTAGGTATCTATTTTTAATTTTTATTTCTATATATTTTAGTTCTTTACGAGTTGTCTATGCATAATAGTTGTAATATAGTAACAAACAAAAACGTATTATGAGAAAAAATATTTTTAACGATCCATAATTTTTTTACTCATAACTATTTATCTATATTATAATTGTAAACATTAAAAGTTAAAACTAAATCTATAATATTAATAATTATACTATATTTAGGCGATATAGGTATTTTATTAATTATCAGTTATAACTTCGGTATATTATTAACAGATATAGTTTCTAAGTGTACCTATATTTTTTTACAAGTTTTATTTATTATTTTATTAATATTTACAGGTAAGTACATTTCAGTCATATATAGTAACTCGGCATTAAATAGTAAATGCTTTCATACAACCTCTATTCCAATTATACATATTTTGTGGTATAAGTACTTATCCTAGGTATTTATGATTTTTAGTTTATTATTATATAATATTATATGATATAATTATATATTATAATATATTATAATATTTATATTGGATAAAATAAGAGACAGCAAAACTGTGTCAATGATTAAATAATTAAAATTCATTTTTGTACAACCTCAGGTTGTCAACCTAATTCAACGACTATTATTATATTTTTTTTATAATGTACCTCTTTAGCAATTTTTGTTTATTATAATTATGGTTATTTATATTTCACGTGACTAACAGTCATAATAGACTAACAGACTAACAGTCATCAGTCGTTAATAATATCCGAAAAATGATTAATTAACAAATTATGTGCATTCGTCTATAGGTATAATATTTTCATGAACTTAGTAACGCCATGTCGTTTTAAATAGTCTAATTTTGTTTACATAATACATATGGTATCTATAAGGTACAAACAGATTGTTATTTTTGTTTTTGTTTTTCATGTAACATTCCGAGTGCCTTTTAAACCCTTAAATCACATGTGTCTTAATTAAAAACCAATCGGCGATGTCGTATTTAACACGGATGTGATTTGTATGCTTCAACATATGTTTCCTATTAGATTTCGTAGTATTTATTAAATTAATCAACCAGTAGATTGTTTTACTTTTAAAATGTTTAGTTATTCATAGTAAATATGATAATTAATATTTAATATAATAAACAGTAATAAATTATAGAATAGTAGTATGTGTGCATTTCTACTTGTATTTGTGTCATACTATTTACGTATAATTTATTGACATTTATAAAATGGCTATTGGCTATTTAAGATGTAAAATGTGTTGGGTATTTAATTTACTAAATGATCTATATACGACATACCTATATAGGTTAAAGGCTATAGCCTTCGCGACATAATTAGGTATTACGCGTATCAATATTATTTATTGTGCAATTTTAAACAAAATATACCAGTCAAGACTTAAAGTATGTAGGTATTGAGAAACTATTTAAATTATTTATGTATCTAACTGATTTTTTACTCAAATAAATTAATAAAACAATTTTTAATTTAGTTTCGATTTTCTATACACCGCATTATATACAATTCCCAAGCATTATGTAGTTTATGCACAATGCCACATTATTAACGTTAATTACATAGGTAGTAACTGGTAAAAAATAACCAGAGAATTTTGAACCGGAAGGTGAGTAGGTATAAGATGTAATTATAATGTTTTGTATTGAAAACGACTTTTAAATAAAATACAATCAATATATAACAACGAAAAACATGTTAAAATTATCCAACGTTTTTCAAAATTATCACTGCCAAATCATATACAGACAATAGTTTTTTACAGGATCGACAGTTTTCTTAAAATGTTTATAGAATTAACCTTTAAAATCATCATAAGTAACTTGCAAGTGGATAAATTCCAGTTTTCTAATAGATTATTATGTATTCTCAATTTTGAATTATTGTGTTTAGGTATCTACTGTATACTGTTTAATATTAAGAAAACCATGTCACTATACAGAGCGATGTTAAAAATTAACACTCGCATAGTTATATCTCGAAAAGATTAAGAGTTTTTGAAAATATATTGATTTTCAAATAATTTAAAATTATTACAAAACAACATTTCTTATCGCTATAATTTTTTTACTTTTTTGAAACATAACTACATACATTTTTGATTTCATATCATATGCAGTATTTTTTTTCTAAAGATTTTGTTGTTAAATTATTCAGATTATTTTGTCGTTTTTTACTTAAAAAAAGAATTTTAAACTAGCAGCTAGGTACTTAATAATAAGCATTTAATTTTTTAACGAGTGGAGTAGTGCGGCACAGTATATACCATAATATAGTACTCCACAAAATGTTTTGGTCTACTAGTCTACTAATCCGCTCATTTAAATTCAATAAATGTACGACCTATCCATTGAAAATTCGATTTTAAATTGTACAAAATTGTCAAAAATAAATATCCTGCTTTATAAAAATTATAAAAATTAAAAAATATCTATGTATAATGTTATCATTTAAAAGTAAAACACTTTGATAACAATCAAAAATAGTAATAAATATAACTTGGTTTTTATGAGTTTGTGACTAAAATTAGAAAAAAAGAATATTTAAAAAAATCTTGAATTGGTACTTTTTGTGATAATACATATACGTGTTAATTATAAAAAAAATACCAATCAGTATAATATTATAATAATTTTGTTTTAGAATTTTTAATAAGGTTTTTAAAGGCTATTATAGGTACCTATAATAGGTTTTTCATTTCTTGCTCTATTTACATGTAATATTTTTTTTATATATATATACACTCACAGAAACTTTATTTTCTTATTATTAAAAAATATTTCAAAATATTTCAAAATATTTTGATGGTCAATAATTGCATTTTTCATTCATGAGGTTTCCATTTTAAATTTAGTTTTTTTAAACTTACAATTTTGATTTTACAATCTATTCCATTATAATGAACAGAATAACTATTAAACTAAACTGAAAAATAGTGATTATTAAGTAAATATTATTTTTGATCCCTACATTGTAAAATATTGTCAAATAAAAATGTAAGTTTAAAAAACACATAATTTTAAAATTAAAACGGCATGAATGTTAAATGCAATTATTAAGACCGTAAAATAATCATAAAAAACAGCTTATTGATATTATGTCTGCATTAAAAAGTATAAAGCACGTATGAAAAATAAAGGAATGAACTTCGACTCGAGTTAAACAATTTATTAATTAAAAACTAGTGAATGATAAGATAAATTACCTATAATACTAGAATAGGCAATAGCTATTTAAACAACTATTATTATTTATTATTAAATATATAGATAACTATGGGTGGTATTAATTAGCAGGTCACGACACCACCACCTCTTCAACCTGCAGCTCTGGGGATTACCAGGCATATATTTTGTTGATACAAGTCCTTTAATTAGTGGATTTATGCGGTTTTTGAGATTTATGTTGAATCGTGTGTTAATTGTAATGCGCTTTAGCTAGGTACTTCACGGATTGGAAAGATGGCAAGGTCATCATTGTGTATGGATTGATTTGATACGTCATAACAAGGTACTTTGGTCATAGCTCGAAGGGGTTTAGAATTTTAGACTGAAAACGTTGAGTAAGAATAGCAATTGAAATATTGAGAGTCCCATAATTGACTCAGTATGTTTAAATTGGTTTGATGAAAAGTCAATATAGATTAGTATAGTTTGATAATTGTGTGTGATTGGAGATTAAACAGATAGCGGAGAAGACGGAAGCGATCGTTTATAAGGATAAGAGTTTGTTGCGTGTATCTTATAGTATGTATATAGTAATAATTTGCGAACTTAGTAAAGTTAGTTCATTAAGAATATTATTATAGATATCAGTCACGGATTGCTCTTTGCTCGTCGCACACGTAGGTATTAATTACGCTCCGCTTAATTGTCAAGATCTCGTCTATATTTTGTTCGTGTCCGAATGTGTCATATATACTTAGAAGTTCTTAAAAAACCGCAATCGTTTACCTTATTTATCTATACAAATTATAAAACTGGAAATACGCGTAATGCGTTTTTTCTTTCTAAATGTAAATCAAATCATTGCGCGTTTAAAGGGCCTAACGAGTATCGATAGGCGACATTTGCCCACTAGATAACATGCCACGGCCTCTCAACTCACCCACGTCGCCGAAAGTGAGAAATAAACATGCAGATAACATTAAAATCGACATGCTACTACATACCAGTCAAGAGATAGCAACCATGCTCCCGTATTAGATTTATAAAAGAAAAATGTCAAGCTTTTTTGACAAATTTAAGTCAGTAATTAACCCTTTAGTTACACTCCTAAAAAGTTATCTCATCTCTCTTAAAAAAAATAAAAATGACAAATAACTCACACACTTCAAAATCTATTATCGTAGTCCTTTTCAATGCTAACAACCTAAAAAACCACGTCAATGAAATACAAGCTGTTTTATAAGAAAAACGTATCGGCATTATTATTATATAATAAATTACCCTGAACACATGAGGATATTGATAACGCAGTTGATAAATTAACTTCAATCATTCAAACAGCTAGCCTGGGCAGTGGTCATCCCAATGTAAGTCAACTCTAACTATTCCTAGGAATTCACTATTACCATTTACCGATACATCTGCGCTCATTACTCACAAATAATAAACACTCTGGATTAAAAATTAAAGTTCTTATGTATAAAACATTACTTAAACCACTAGGGAACTATGGTCTACAATTAATTACTGCAAAAGTTTCCAATACCAACAAAACCCAACAATTCCAGAATATTTACCTTAAGCAGATAACGAATGCCCTACCCTTTGTGTCTATAATTACACTATACAATATACATACAGACCTATCAATTAAAACTGTGACAGAAGAAGCTGCATGCTTCTACAAAAACTTTCATACCCTTCTCCAAACACACCAAAACCCACTAATTAAAAACCTGTCCACCCAAACCTTACCTGGCAACCCCAGGCGTCGTCTAAAAAGGAACTGGTGCCGTGACTTGTTAAAACACTAAAGGGAAAAAAAATATATTATATATTATATTTGTATATACTTATGTTATATTATATGAATATAGTTGGATAACCAAACAACTTTCAGCCAAGTGCCAATAATGGGTGGCTTCTTATTCAAGTAATGATGTTATGTATTGCCCTTATATCTTATATGCTTATTGTGTAATGTGTATGTACTATTGTAAAATTAAAAGAAAAAATGTGGGCAAGTGGGTGTCACTCTACAGTACAGTAGGTTACAAGTGGGTCACTGTAATAGATAGTGTTAAATTTCATGAAATATTATCAATTATCATTGTATAAGAAAAACGATTCTGAGCGAAGACCGCTCGTTTAGCCTATATGATATTGCTAAGTAGTAAGTATATTTTATGATACCTATAATTGTGAATAAAGTTATTTATATATTATTATCTATTTACGTGAAACTTTGTTTTATAAAAAAGTTGAACAATTTATACATTTTTAACTACAAAATAATTATTAAATTTTAAATTTGATAAATGTTGTCAAAAATCGAACTTTAAATGCTCATAAAAAAAAAAATTATGCTTGTGTATTTTTAATATTTTTTAACTGCTATTGTAACATTATATCAGGAGCCTTGTATTCAATTTTCACGCATTTTTACCTATCAAATTTTATTGCCAATTTTAGAAAAACTAAAAAAATTGAAATTTTAAATTATCCGTAAACAGCTCAAAACAAGTCAAAATATTTTGAAAATGTTAAGGTGAATAAAAAATTAAATTTCAAACATTCAGTCAAATTTTTATGTATCTACAGTCATTCGTTTTTGAATTATAACAAAATAACAAAATCCCTACATGATAAATCGTGTGAATATCTAATGTAAAAATACTACACAAACTTTAAACGCTCATAAAAATGTAATTTGATTTTCCAGTAGTCATTTTTTTATTGATAAAGGTAGACAAACTTATAAGAAATCTTGTTTAAAATTTCCAAATCTTAGATTTAAAAAGAAACATTTTTATGAATTTTTAACTCAAAATAAAAATGTACGTGTCTTGTCAACATTTGAACTTTAAATGCTGATAAAAAAAATTGTGACTGGATTTTTCAAATTTTTTCAAATTTTATTGTAACACTATATTAAGAGTCTTGTATTAAATTTTCAAGCTCTCTAGGTAAGGTAGTTAAATTCTCTAGGTAGTTAAAAAAATACTTGCATTTAATTCTAACAATGACGATAATAACTCTTTGTAAGAGAGTTGAGTCCTCTCGGCAATATCATTGTCAACTTTTGAAATTTCTCTTTCATTTAGAGTAGCGAATTTATCCTTTTCTGCAATTATGGTGTCCTCTTCAAAATTATTCTTGAATCCTGAACCATAACGCTCAAAAAATCCACCGTCCATTTGCTCAGCTCTATAAGAATACAATTTAAAAATAATTAAATAATATTCTAAATATAAATATATAATTTTTAAAATAAGTAAAAATGTACAATCGATTATTTTAATTAATATAAGCTAATTATTTGTAATACATCAGTTTGATAAATGTCACCTTTACCTAAAAATGTTCATAGTGAATGGTTGAATAATAAGAAATTAACAACAAAAGCTTCTAACTTGTTAATGCATTTGTAAATGAGATTATGATTTTTTGTGTTCTCGTGAATATTTTATGTATTTTAAATTAAAAATTGTGTAAGTACCCAATTAACTTTTTGTATGGTTTCGTTGTTACCATATATGATTTATTTTTGAAACCATACGATAATAATCACAAAAGTAGGTACCACATTATATTATATCATAATTCATGGTACACTATTACACTATACTCTGTCTCATAATAAAGTATCTAATCTTAGGCGGCGACTGATTTTCAAATAGTTAAACCACATCTCTCGTTTAAATGTGGGTTTATAGCTTATGCCTTATGCTAAACTTATTTTAATTTCAGTAAAAAAAAACTTATGTGGAATCTATAGAATAATATATTATATTCAATGGTCAAGTCTTAGGTATTAATATTAAAATGTCTACATATGCATTTTTAACTACAAAATAATTTATACATTTTCGTGATTTTGACAGTAACGATGAAATAATTTAATTGCATTTGTTGGAACCAGGGGCGCCATTTCATTTTTTTTAAGGGTGTGCCAACAATTAAAGAGGTCAATTTTTTTTCCCACCACCAGGCCAATCGTTAAAAAAAATATCTTGTGTTTTTCACTATAAAATTTGTATTAACAAGAAAATACTTAGCTTTCATACATAACATATAAAATATTCAAATTTTAGGTAGGTACCTCCTTATCATTCAGCTTTTATTATTTTTAAATTTTTGATCGCACAAATTTGATTAATACATATAGGTATAGTGTATACTATATAGCTATATCACCTATATTTGAAATTAGGATATCACACAAAAGGTAAAATACAAATGATTACACGCCGGTGGATAAAGTGATACTGATATCAATTTATCAATTATCAAATCAGAAAACACAATATTATAATATTAATTAGCAGGGAATATACTGAATAATGGTACATGCACAATTAAAGATTGGCCAACTGAAGGCCAAGGCGGCAAGGCCATAGTATCAATGACACCTAGGCCAATTGTAGATTAAAACATTTCAGGGTGTGCGAGGCACACTCTCCCCCACCCAAATTGCGTCCCTGAACCCGTATACAATATAAATGACAATTTCTATACATAATATATAAAATTAAGTAATTGTAATTATATATAATAAAATATACATAAAGGTTCCTTACCTATAGTAATACAAAAAAATTAATATATATTTTTTTTAATTTGATTATATGAATATTTTTTAAAAATATGATAATATTATTATTATAATTATTATAATATCAACATAATTATCATGACTCATTTTATTCCAATTAAGTCTACAAATATATTATCTATAGGGCAGATTATACACACATTTTTAGAACAAAGTGTATTAAACGGCTGGCTGATTAAATGACACAATGTCTAGTCGTCTAGAATCATAATTTTCTATATATATATATATATATATATATATAGGTACCAGGTACTTATCTAAATTCTAAATAATATTTACATATTACGTACATTCGCTTATTTCTTTTATGTATACACAACTATATACTTACAACTAAAATGTGTCTAAAAAGATATTTAAAAGTTTTTTTCCGATGAAAAAAATTCTTTAAACGAACGTTATAAAATAACGATACACTTTTTTTAGAGTAATATATAAAATCTAAAATATTTTACGTTTTTTTATTAGGTATAACATGGCATACATCTATATAATACGTACCTATTGTGTACGCAGTCTGTCGCGACTTCCATTATAGACATTGTAATAAATAATAACTAATTACCATATTATATTATAGTATGTTGGACTAGTTTCTCACACATTATATTGATTTACGCGTATAATGCGGAAAAAAACACTGACAATTCAATGTTGTTAAGTTAAAATTAAATTCTTCGAAAAAATAAAAATCTACTCAGATATCCTAATACGCTAGAAACCTGCACGGCTGCGTGCCGTCAACTACAGAGGATGTCCGATCGGGCTTACAAAGCTCTACTAAAGAGAATGAACAATAAAAACAAATTACGCCAACATTCGACCTCTCTATTCACAAAACGAAAATCTTCGCATGTCCCTCTGTAGTACCCACACAATCATCCTACGCTTTCTTCTGCACCTTTCTACTCACTCCTCTTCGATATAATATATTATCTTATACACGAAATATCGCGTTCACATTTCATTCCAATCTACACTACATAATAATGGGTGGTACCCGTGTCCACCAAATTATGAGATATTGATCGCTTCCATTATAAATGTTAAAAACGAATATTTCCCTAAATAATAATAATATTATATCTCAACAAACACTTCCGGTAATTTAAATAGGTAAAACAACATTATTATACGAACATTTTTTTATCGGTATTGTATATTAATTTATAATTTTTACACATCCATAATATAACATATATATTTTATACGTAAGTATAAGTTATAGCATTATTGTATTTGGTTTTTTTTTTGTTTTACTTTGTCCACTACTATACTGATTATAACATAATAATTAATGTTGGCTTATTATTTACTAATATGAAGTTTTCTTATTACCTACCATCTATATTCTATCAAACAACTTGTAACTCGTTTGGATATCGTACAACATTGATCGTAAGGAAATATTTGACGTTGCAGTAAGCTACCAGTATTACTGGTCGTTTATCTACTTATATTTTTTCGTTTTTAACGCATATGAGAATGAATCGTTATAAATATTATAATATTATGTTCAATTTTTACAACGTGTAAACGTATCTTTATAGCTATGATAATATGCTCATTGCTCGGTGACCATATTATTCGAATCTATATAATTGATTGTAAGTTCATGGCTTAAATAATTATTACTTTTATCATAAGTCATAATCCGCAGGTTAATAAATGTGTTAAATAGGTACAAAATAACCGAAAATAGAATAGTTGTTTTAAATATAACAATATTGAGAATATAGAATAACTGATTTTACACAAAATTCTTCGTTATTATATAGTAGGCATAGGTGCAAATAGGTGGTGTGGCTTTAGGGGCTAAGCCCCTCCTCAAATAAAAATGTCAATAACACTAACCAAACATTTCCTTAACTTTTTTAAGCTTATTCAATATTAGTAAAGTAGTGCTTCAGCTCCCCTCAAATCTCACACTATTTGCGCCTATGATTATATCTATGTAAAAATAATATCGATATATTTGTGAAATTATTAAATTAGTCGTTTGCATCATATATTTGATGTAAATCAATAATTATATTATAAAATAACTATATAAAAACATAGTCAATCCTTAATATAATAACTATGTTTACAGGGTTTTGCAGTTTATAACTATACGAGTTTTGAATTCCAGATAACATGGCAAGTATATATTATTAGGTACCTAACATTATTTGCACGGAGTGCATCTCAAATCATATTACCTTAAAAAATGTTGGGAATCATAGTTACGGTTTTCTTTTTTCTGATCATAGTAGTGCTGAATGTCTGTGAAAATCGATTGTATAGGGTCATATTGATGCACTTCCGACATTTTAAATGTACAAACAAAACAATACAATACACCAAAATGTCAACTCAGTTAATAATTGTAAATGTAAATCGACGACTGCAAAGTTATACTGTTCAGAAAATTAATGCGAAACATTTATGTATACAAATTAAATAACAGTCCACCTAACACAACAAACATTGCATTATTGCCTTTAACACGTAGGTATAACACATATGCCGTCAAAGTCTACATAACCAACAAAATTTTAAGAGCGTTTTAATATCATTTATCATCGACTATCGTATTGTAACTGCAGCGATATTGTAATATTATAATAATTATCATTAGTTGCTATGACTCACGACAGTACACCACTTATATTATAATAATATTATCTAAAATCTAAATTGATTATTAATTCCCGACCGGCTTTTGAGAACATAATATCCAATAATATATATATTTATATTATAATATATATTTATCAATGAAAAAAAAAAACTACCAACGTTAATATTTTCAACAAACAATAATGTACGTATGTAATTCGCATTCACTGATAAATTATAATCGTTTTATCTATAATATAATGGTACTTTCGTTACCATTTTATTTCTATTGGCAATTTATAACTTGACGATTGTTAATCGCACCGGAAGGAAACAATTTCTAATATTATAGTCATAGTTGAGTGCTCATTAGGTAAACAAGTGGAGAAGGTTTCGCAGACGTATATTGTAAATACTAAAAAACGTATGCGCATAGTTAATTCCCAACGGATGTGCGTTTGAATGAAAACGCCAACTAACAATAATAATAATTATTATTATATTGTGTTTACTATTTGGTCGTATACATATAATATGACTCAGAGATTACAATTATTTCGGTTTGCCCAAAAAGGATTTAATTTGGGCACGGTGTATATACCTGAGCAATCAGCAATTCATTTTGATATTTTCCATAACCCTTAACCTCCTGTATACTGCCAGCTGATATTGCGTACATGCTTAGATAATATAATAATTTTGGTACTATAAATAAACTACGAGTCTATAAATTAATTTGTAAATGATGTAGGTGGTAACTGGTATAAGATCAATAGAAATTATGCTGTGAAATTAATGAGTATGTAATATTGGCGGTGAGTCAAATAAGGAGAAAACTATAATAATATGCAGACCGCGTCGGTGTAGGTACTCACACCATGAATTATAATATATATATATATATATATATATATACCTATATATACACATGTTATATGTACATCATAACTCACTCACACACACTCAAAGTACCTAAGATCCAAGTATATGTATAATAGATACTGTAGTATACGTCGGACATTCTCAGACACTTGAATGTAATTAAAAGACGTCATCCCGGTTTCCAAGTTTGATTTAAATTTTCCAAATGAAAAAATCATAGGCACTCGGAAACACGATTTATATACGCTATATATACGTTGTATGTCTGAAATCGTTTGATGTTCCCTTTGTCTAACTGAAAGAGTTATATATGGAATCCCGGAAAAAAGACCGAGGAAAAAAAGAACACGGAATAAAATATAACCAATTTTAAAAATTAAAAATATATTATTTGATTATGAAAATTAAAAATATATTAAGGTGTGTATCAAAATATATCAATGGTATGGAAAATGCAATGAAAATTGATTTTTGTATTTCCAATAATATGGTTTATTGGGTGGTTCGAGAGTAAAAACACCTATCTATAATGTAGAACAGTGCTTCTCAACCTTTTTTTGCTATAGGCCCCCCTAAATTTAATATAAAACCGTCAACGGCCCCTTCAATCAGAATCATTAATTATTTTTTCTTAATGATATACTAAATTTACATGCACTATTTCACACAAATAAATTATTAAAATGTAAAGAAAATAAATGTTTTTTATTGTATTTTTGAAACATGCAATCTTATAGTTGTATAAAATTTAAAACATATATAAACAAAAAAGAATTGGTAATTACTATAAAGCTAGAAGTATCTGTTTCTGGAATTCTTATGTTACTAGTTGAAGTAGAAGTATCATTGTATTATTGTATCAAGTATTATTGTTATTATACTTTAATCAGTAATCTAAAAACTCTAATATAGGATAAGCTTTCCCGATGTAATAAATAATGATTAATCAAATGGACGGTTATAATATAATGCATACGTTATAATGTTATATATTTTATATAATAACTAAATAATCGAAAATATTTTAAATTAAATAAATATTTCAAGGCCCCCGGCTTGAGAAGCACTGATGTATAGAAGAGAAGTTCGAGAAATCCGTACCTGTATAATAGTACATATTTTAATAATATTAAAATTCAAAAAGTAAAATATCACAAGTTTTAGAGCTAATTATGGGACATTGAAAATAAAATAAATCGACTCGTACAAAACATACTTTGATTCAACTTCGATTATCATTAATTCATTTTTTTTAAACTTTTTTTATTATATTTGAATGTATATCAAATGATTTTTTAAAATATAGGAAAGAAGCATTTATGTGAATGCGTATAGACGATTTGATTTATTAACTTTTTTGTAGGTTTGCAGTGTTATCGGTGATTAATAGGTAATAATAATTTGATATTAATATTTTATTTTTTTTGTAATAATTCACTAATAGGTATATTTTAAATTTTTTCCTTGTTATTTTTTTCCGTGTTATTTTTTTCATTGGTCTTTTTTTCCGATTACCAGATAAATGTATAGTTAACAACTAACGAATATAAAGTGAATATATAAGGTCACCGATTGGTTTTCATTATGTGGTATACTAGACTCAATACCCTCCCCCTTATACTCTTAAAATGCCATATCAAATCATTTGCAACATATTTCAGGTGTTCTAAAAAAGTGTTTATTCATGTTATAATAAGTAGGGTATTGGAACATTTTATACTCCGAAACAATTGCCTATATTATTATCTCAAGGTGACACTATAAAAAAACGTATCTATATAATAGCAAACTACACTTAATAGAAAATTAGAAAAAACTCCAAAGTTACCTACCTACTAATTTACCTGCAATAAGTACCTGGTGTAGCTTAGATATTAAAAAAACAATAGGATGATGTCATACCATGTGAATTTGTCTATTAATAGTCCATTATGTTTATGCTGTACGAACAATGATGTTTACATATTATGATATTATTATATAGTATTTATAACCATACTATAATATTATTATTTATAGTATAATACATTAATACATGACAATTATTTCCGAAATTTTTTCAAGGTCGTATACTCCACACTTAGGTAAGAATTAATCAGAATTATGATACAATACAACACTTTTGACTTTTTGTCATACATCACGCAAGAAAAAACACAGTAATACTGAAATAAAAAAAAAGTTATATACATTTACCAAACGATGGTGTGTATGCTAACCTATGGCTTTTGAGTACCTATAGTAATACAATGATATGTATACTTTAATGTATATAGTTAAAAATCCATACAATAGGTATCTACATACGATACTTGAAACTTAAATACATTTTGATAAATTCTTCAAACAGCAACCTAAAAATATCAAAAATATATATCAGAATTTTCTTTACACACATTTTAAGATCAAATGTTGACAACATTGAAAACTAGAATTATTAAACGGTTTTAGTTATATTATTCGCGGGGACTTGAAACTTTTCACCTTTACGTATATAATAATAATTAACTATATTATACCTACAATGATATTTTAAAAATAAGTACCTATTTAGATTAGTTTTAAGCTTGGCTTAGTGGTAAACTAATACATATTCTGAGTTCTGACATTCACGGATTACGCCGGTAAATATATTTACTATTTAGTATAAGTTAATAACGGTTTGTATATTGAATATGTAATATGTGGGTATATGAAATAAATAAATAATAGTTTAATATATGCGATTTGTTCTTGACAATAATTATTAGTTGAACCAATCATATAACTAATAGATAAATAAATTACAAACAGTTAAATACGATAAAATATATTTAGGTTTAAAATAGAGGCTGACACATCGTTTCCGCTCAGAATAGTTTTTCGTGTACAATAGTTTAGCATTGAATTAAAATTGAATACATCCATTACAGTGACTTCATCAATGACAAGGCACACTCAATTTTTTCAAAATAATTATTCACTAAATAATTTACAGTAAAGAAGGGGGGGGGGATTAGTTTAAAATCAGAAGTATATGAACACTCCTTAAGTTTTACAAAAAAATCTTAAAACTTTGAAAATTCTAAAAACAGAATTTGAATTTTTTTTTAAAAATAGTTATTCTTTATATTTTAGAATTTCTAATATAATTATTATCTATGATTTAAAACTAAAAACTAATAACTAATTCAAATACCTACTTTGAAATGTACTTTATTTATCAACATTTAAATTACTATAATTATATTACACAAAAATCAAAAAAATATTCATTTCAACTCATCAGTTTCTAATTTCTATCGACTTTGGTTATATAATCACGATGTTCAAATGGTTAAATAATATTGAAACATATTACTATTATACAGGGTGATTATTTTATCAAAAAACACTCATTATTTCAAAAAGTATTAATGTTTTTGAAAATATTTTTTTACATAGTTTAAAGTTGTTAAAAAACAATGTTTTTATTAAAAAATCATATTTTTTTAAGTTATTCACTTTTTTGAATGACAACATAGAGTTTTTTCATATATAAAAATCGAATTTAGGACGAGTAGTTCATGAGTTATAACTTATAATAGTATTTAAAGTTTAGTCAAGCGGAGTAGTGGACAAACATTTTGCGGGGTAACCCCGTACCTACTACTCCACTCCGCCCATCTAAACTTTGTTTGTGAGTGTTTCATGATAAAAGAATCACCTTGTATATGCACTAAAATATATATATATATATATAATTACTTAAGTGTGTAATAAAAAGGCATCCTACATTCTTACTTATAACTCGCAATTCGCAAGACACGAATATGTTATGATTCACACTATAATCTAAGAATTACCCTTCCTCTTTTTCTTCTTCATATAAAATAATAGTTTTATTCTAACTAATTTACTAGCAGGTATAGGTTCATATTAGTATATGAACTTATAATATTGTATTACTTGCTTGCTACCAGGTACCTATCATTGTTATTTTTGTACAACTTATTCTCCAACACAGGTGTTTAGAATAAAAATTGAATTACCTATCTTAAATTGTTCGCTATGATTATGCGCGTAATTAGTGACCAATTCAAAATATAACCATTTTAATTAGGTACTTGCAACAATTGTCAGTACTATTAATTATTATATTATGTTGGTTATACACTTATACTTCATGTCCATATTGATCAATTACACAACCAATTTATTGCATAGACGATTTCGAAAACCAATTAAAAATAAAAATCTACGAACAATTAAAAATTAACTTACACTTTTGTACACAAGAATTCGTACGATTGGGTTTAACCTAACCTAACCTTGATTCGTATGATACCCATCCATTCGATATTAGATCATTATGAGTTGTCACTTTTAATTGTTGTGCATAACATGCATAAATGCATAATGTACAGGTATATAATACAATTTTTATGTATTAATATTTTATTATATTAAATCGTGAGGCGATTTCTTTAGAGAGCGATATCTGACGTTCTATACAGGACCGATTT
This sequence comes from Acyrthosiphon pisum, assembly GCF_005508785.2. Taxonomy (NCBI): domain Eukaryota; kingdom Metazoa; phylum Arthropoda; class Insecta; order Hemiptera; family Aphididae; genus Acyrthosiphon; species Acyrthosiphon pisum. The sequence continues at coordinate 33,455,120 of NC_042495.1, read as the reverse complement.
TCATGATTTTTTTTTCAAACCCAATTAGGTACTCAGTGTGCAGATGAGCCATCTGATGAGAAAAATCCAAAAATGTATCAATTAAATAGTCTTCGGAAATATTTAGTTTTCCGTGTAGTTGCGTATAACACACACATGTTTATAACTCCCCCCCCCCCCCTGTAGACTCCTACGTCTACTGCAGTTCTGCGTTATTACCACGGTTAATACGCTCTATGATGTATACAAGGTGAAATAGAAAAACTTAAACGAAAAATAAAAATAATTCTACTTAAGCGTACGATAAAAAATTTTTAAGATTATATGATTAATAAATAACTTAAGAAATATAATCATGTCAACAAAATCCAAAAAAAAAATATTTTGAAAAAATGTATTACGTTAAAATTCATTTAATCAAAAAAATATTGATATTTTAAAGAATTCTAAAAAATAAACTACTTGACTTAGATAAATGTTTTTATTATCAAAATTGTTCTTATAATCAGATTCACAAATTTGCTATTTTGAATATAACCAACAAAATTTAAATCAAATTTAAAATCTTTTATTTTCAGTTTTAAAAAATAAAAATAATTTTTTGTATAATATATAATAAGTGTAGCGCAAGTGACTATAAATTGTATCATAAAAAAAATTTTAATATTGATTAGAACAAAATTTATTCTGAAAGTAAGTTCTATCTGTGACACCCTGTATATCTACAACCGTGGTTATTACTTATTACTGCCTGGCGTATACATGTCAACATAATATTATAATATATTTTGTCATAAGCGTATATTAGAACGTTTATTATACGTCTACATTGTGCACGTACACAATCCTATGTCTATACTTAACTGCTGCGTTAACATCGTCATCGTCGACATTTTTTAATAAAAAACACCATTTCCGATATCGTTATTTCACGTAGCGAATACCCACTAATGAATACTGACACGAACTATTCATTCAATTAAAATAAATTCATCGTTATTATCAATTGATAAAATAAAATACGTATTTGGTATTGTTAATAAAATGTGAAAATGTGTTTATTCTTTTTTTTTTTGCTACTATTGAACCTAAAAATAAATATTGTGATGAAATAAATAATGCAATATTGTTAACATGTTGCCAATGCAAGTAGTTTTAGATTATGAGCGGAGTGATAAAAAATCACTGTGAATATCCAAAATAAAAATATAAACTTCAAATGTTCATAGAAATTTAATTTGACTTTCTTGAAGACATTTTTTTTTTTTTTGATAAAGGTAAACTTATGAGGAAACTTGTATTACATTTTCAAATCTTATATTTAAAAATAAAAATTTTCATGAATTTCTAACTCGAAATAATTTGAAAATGATCATGATTTTTACGAATTTTGTCAAGGGTTGAACTTGAGATGCATATAAAAAAAATTGTAACTGGAATTTTAATATTTTTTTCAAATGTCATTGTAAAAATATATTAGGAGCCTTGTAATACATTTTCAAGCTTACTTATCCGACAAATAAAATTATATTTACTTTCATAGAAAAAAAAACTAATAAAATTGGAACTGAAAATGTCCGTACTCTGTAAACAGTTCAAAACAAATCATAATATTTTGAAAATTTTATCGTGTATAGAAAATGCTAATATAAACAACCAGTGAAAATTGCATGTTCTTATATATGGTCATTTGTTTTAGAGTTACACCAAAAACCAAAATCGATTTTGTCGAAAACTGCAGTACTTCCCTACTGCTGCGTTCGTCGTCGTTGCTTGTGACGTGCGTTATTGCCACAGTTTAAGATATAGATATAAGTATATCTACAACCATGGTTATTACTACCTGGCGACATGACAACATAATATTATATTTTGTCATGAGCGTATACGTTTACATCAATAATCTAAAACCGTGGTTTACATTGTGCACGCATACAATCCTATTTCTACTGCTGCGTTATCGTCGTCGTAGTTGGTTTCTAATAAAAACACTATTTCAGATTTCGTAATTTCGTGTGGCGAATACCCACAAATAAATCCTGAGACTATTCGTTCGATTGATATAAATTCATCATGATTATCGAGTGATAAAATAATTACGTATTTGGAGGTATAAATTTTATAAATTTTATATTTAAGAATAAACAGAAGTTTTAGATAGTTTACATTTAAATGGTTAACCCTTACCTCCACAAAGTTTGGTTTTAAACTATTAAAGCAATAAGGTACTATCGTAATACTCTTGAGAAATTCAAATGTAATGTCCAATCTAATGAATGGTACAAGATTTATTGTACGAAATAATACGTACGACCATTCTTTAGACTTAGAATTCATAACTAGCGTATTTTATTGTCTAAAATTAATTTGACATTTTGACCCTGTCTGATTCTACTATTCCCTTTTCATTTACTAAACGTCAATTTCCGATAAGAATAGCTTTTGCTATAACAATAAACAAAGCACAGGGTCAAACATGTCCCAGAGTTAAAACTTTGAATAAATACAAATACAAATAATACCAAACAACAAAAAAGGTGGGCAAGCGGATGTCGCTCTGCTGTACAGTAGGTTACAAGTAGGTAATTGTAATGGATTGTGTTAAATTTGAATTCAATTATATAATATCATTGTAAAAGAAAACGATTCTGAGCGAAGACGGTCAGTCAGCCTATGATGTTACAAAGTATATTAAATGATATTATTGTGAATAAAGTAATTTATATATACTTAACCTATTTACGTGGTACCTTGTTTTAAATTTTCAATCCTTAGCTTTATAAGTTTAACATTTTTAAATTTATAGCTACAACATAATTATTAAATTTTAAATTTGATAAATTTCGTCAAAATTCGAACTTAAAATGCTTATAAAAAATTATGCATGTGTATTTTTAATATTTTTCAACTGCTATTGTAACAATATATCAGGAGCATTGTATTACATTTTGACGCATTTTTACCCAACAAAAAAACATTTTATTGGCAATTATAGGAAAAAAAACTAATAAAATATAAAACTGACAATGTCCGTAAACAGCTCAAAATATTTTCAAAATTGTATGGAGTATAGAAAATGAAAATACAAGCATTCAGTAAAATTTTCATGGATTTACAGTTATTCGTTTTTGAATTACAACAAAATAACAAAATCGCTACATGAGAAATCGAGCGAATATTCGATCTTGTAAAAAATGAACTTTACATGCTCATAAAAATTTAATTTGAATTGCTTGTAGTCATTTTTTTTTTTTGATAGAGACAAACTTATGATGAATCTTGTACTACAAATCTTATATTCAAAAAAAGAAAAATTTTTATCAATTTATCAGAATAATTTGAAAATGTTCGTGATTTTTACGTATTTTATCAAGATTTGAACTTTAAATGCATATAAAAAAAAATGGAACTAGATTTTTAATATTTTTCAAATGCCATTGTAACAATATATTAGGAGCTTTGTAATACATTTCCAAGCTTATTTACCCAACAAATATTAAGTATTTATATTCATAGAAAACAAAATAAACAAATTTGAAACTGAAAATGTCCGTAAACACTTCAAAACGAAACAAAATTTTTTGAAAATGTTTTCGTGTATAAAAATTCTAATATAAACAACCAGTAAAAATTAAACGTATTTATATACTGTCATTTGTTTTAGAGTTACAACGAAAACCAAAAAGCTTATAAAGAAATTCTATAACAATAATACACAAATTCATTGAAATTTTCATTTGTTTATCAATCTTTTGTTTGGTGTGAAATATTTGCAGTTTTTCCGTATGCAAATGTCTTGCGTATATCTATAAATATTATTAAAGCTGAAGAAAGTAAATTACTTTTTATTTTAAGCTTTTTCCTAAACATTAATGGCACATTATTATAACAATTTATATATTTTTTATATTTATTTATTTATATTATATAATTATTCAACAATCTTATTTATTTATTTTTTTTTGTTACTGTAACCCGACAGTGTCGGGTAATTCAGCTAGCACAATTTAATAGGTTGGTACAATATAAACAAAAATGTAATTATTATTTAATAATGTAGCCATCTACTCGTTTATTTTGGATATTTTAAATATCACAATTGTTATTTAGATTCAACAATACAAAAAGTATTGTCAAGTGATTGTGTCGAGTGACAGGAAAACTATTTGTAAAACATATTGTGTACAATACAATTGCAGCTATTCAGGGGTTACCAATCTACGGCCCTTGAAGCTTTTTGAGCCGTCTCACCAAGCTGTTTGATGTTTTGATTTTCATCGCCAAGATCGTAACGTTGTAATGTTTATTATATAATATTAGAGATTTTGTTGCGAGGAATTCAATCAATAAGTGAAATCATTCAATAAAAATAAAATAATGGTAAAATAATATTTTATCCTTCGAAAGATTAATGTGAGGTAAATAAAATAATAAAATTGTAATAGAATGATTCATCAGCTATCTTTTCAACCTCATTACATCGGTATGGCTCCCCTAACAATTTCGACTCGCAATGTAGAAATGCATCGCATATTGAGCTCGATTTAAAAAAAAATTGTTGAATACTCCTGGACTGCAGTCTGCAGTAAATCATTAATCTCTGGAAACAAAGCCGGATTAATAAAATGCCAGATTACTAATGACCAGCTGTTAATACAATTAGAACGATAAATGTATTGGTAATTATTATTAACGAGTTCCTTTATAGGAAATAATATATAATATTATATACAGTTACAAGAAAATACGCGACAAGACAATTAGTTTCTAAATTATTTAATATAATATGATATACCAATATTTTTGTTATTATTTAATCAACCATACTTTATGCACTTTCAAGTTGTAAACGTGACAAATAGTTTTAAAATTAATTTCAACGCACAATGTAAAATGTATAATAATTAAGACAACTTTAAGTCTATATAGCCTAATTAAGAAGTTACTTGTTAGTTGTTACTATATGTATTATTAAAATATATTAATGCACAGTAAAAACATATCTCATGTAGACTATAATCACTTTTTAATACACTTCAATTTAGTATGCATAAAGCTTACATATATAACCCAAGATTTTTGAAGGGGGGATACCAACAGTGGTAACACATTTTTTTTAATTATAAATTATTATATTAATATTATAATTGTATACTCAATACAACATATTACGTATGAATGGTAGTTAGTAGTTATACTGTTGTATGTTACCTACCTACATATATGATACGTCCAATTATATCATTAATTTTAATTTTTTATATAACTATAGTAAGTTACTACAATTATAATTGTACTATTTGGTTCAATTATCTAATTTTTGATTTTAGCTGCCCCTTCAGGAAAAAAATTAATCGTAATAAAAATATATATAGGTACAGGACATATTGTTATGTAAGAAACTCATTATTTCGAAAAATATTAATATTTTTAATAATATAAAAATAACACGAACTGTCACCGATTTAATTGATTGCTTAATAAAGTTTTACTACACTACACTACTACACTATAACGAAAAACAAGTCGATGATTTATTTATTATTATGAAACGAGATGAGCCCATTCCAAATGTTGACATTAATCTTACAGCTAAAGTACATAACATTTTAAATTATAAAAACAACAATATGGTGATGAACATTACACAATTGAAACTGGTTTAATCCCTCGATAGAAACGATGAATCCTCGTTTGCTAATCTCATAATTTATGTATATTAAAATATTATTTTGATATTTTGTGAAGTTACATAACACATTATTTTTAGAGTGGGGGGATGAGGCCATGGTGACGATTCCCTCCCTTTTTGTGTCCAATAACCACCCTTGACAACATAGATATTTGTAAATAATAATAAATATAAGTCAGCGTTTCTCAACCTGTGGTACACTTAAAACATCTCACTTTACAAAAAAAAAATAACGGAATGGATCATTATTCACATAAAATTGTATTTGGTTCATTTGTTATCTTTAATAATACCAATAAATAATTGTACATATTTTCTTTTCTTTTTATGCATTCAATGCTTATATTATTATCATCGTTTTGTAGACAGTTCCCAATAAAATAAAATTCCATGCATTTAAAATAACATAGGTATACATTTTTGATAAGCAAAAATTACATTATTTGGTCAAGTGGTACATGCAAATCTTCAAACTGTGTAGGTGGTACTCAGATTTTAAATGGTTGAGAACCACTTATAGGCTGATATAAGTATATTATGCAATGGATTGGTCCAACTGTAAGGCTAGGGAATTATAAATATTATAAACATCTAATGTTTTTTTTTTTTAATTAAACATTTTCAACTGTGTGGTCTGGGGATTGTGATATTTATATGGTAATAATATATTAATATTAATAAATTATAATGTCCTAGTTATAATAATATAATAGGTATAGTAAAGATACCAGCCCTAAGGCTTTAGCGATATCTAATAATAAACAAGTAAAAAATTAATTACACACTAATTTACGACTGGACAGCTATCCTTTACACTAACTAGCCACGGCCACGACGGATCACAGTGACTATACTACAATAATTATGATAATTATAAGACAAATCATTATTATTATTATTATTATTACTTATGCATAATTGATAACGTTTTTACGGATATTTAATTATAATGTATTATTATTACTGTATGTCCGGCGAAATACTCTGGGAGCTCAGTTTCCGCTGTAACCGAACATAAAACACTTTCCACATCGATTCTTCGTCCTCCATTTTTTTTATTATTATTGTTGTTGCTTTCGACTGTGGCCGTGACGCGAGTGCAGACGAAAGTTTTACACGAAACAGGCGAGGTAGCTATGGTAGGCAGATATCATATTATTATAGAGGCGCGCGCGTAACACCTAAGCACAACTTGGTGGCGACTGAACGGTATGCCGCGGTAACCGGTTGCCAATGAACCCAAACGCTCGGTAAGAATTTATTCATCATCACGTGACGACGACGATGATAATAATAATGATAATAATAATAAAAGATTTTATTTTAGAGGGGCCGACCTTCGCCGAAGAACGTGGCGGCGACGGCGGCAGCAACGATACTGTATCAGAACGCCCCGGGCAGTGGAGGGGAGGTGCAATGTTACGATTAGGGAGGGGGATAGATTTTTTTTGGGAGATTTGTTTTGTATCACATCGGTAGGTAACTTCAGTGCACACACACATGCGACGCGAACGTTCTAATTTAAGTTTGCGACGTGGGCTGCAGCCGAGCTAACATACGTACACTTCATACAATGTGTAAGGGAGTCTTATGCTTAATATGACATACCACTTTTTAATTTAAAAAACTTATAGGAAATAGTATTAGTTAACACATGAAACTTGGGCAGCATATTTGTATATATATTACACGAGTATTTCTGAAGTCTAAACGTACGTTTAATACAAACAAATAATTTTAATTCACTTTTTTAAAATGTACCTACTATGTCATTTTACCCGGAGTGTCGGACAAAATGACATAGGTACACCATTTGTATAAGCAACCATTGTGTACTTGGCAAAATGTTAAGTAAAATGTTAAATTTTTTATGTTATAAAATGTTTAGAATTTAATAGTTTAATGAATTTTTTTATTATAAATAACAAAACTTTAGAAATATATTTTAACATAATTAATATGAAAATAATATAATAATAAACACTGCTATGTTATTTTGCCTGATATCAAACAAGTTTTTTTCAAAGTTTTTACGGCAAAAGTATTATAATAAGCTTACTTATAAAAGAATTGTTGTATAGCTCGCCTTATTCTGTTCAACTTCGAATAAAAAAAAGTGGGTAAGTGGATGTTGCTCTGCTGTACAGTAGGTTACAAGTGGGGCACTGTAATGTATGGTGATACATATGTATACTGATATTATACTAAAGGTAATATTCATAGTTGATGCTTAAGAATAAGTATATTTCTTAAGCTATACTTATGACTCAAACGAGATTCATAAACTAGACTTCGGCTTAAGAAAAGAAAAATTATATATATAATACATAAATTAAGGTTGGTCGAGACCTACCGTAAGCATTGCTTTTAGTTATTATCACAAATTTGTATTTTTTAAATTATCAAAATTAGTTTAAGAAATATTTATTCTTAAGCATCGATTATAAACGGCTCTTAGTGTATTTATTGTGGATAAAGTAATTTATTTACCTATTAACGTGGAATCTTATTTAAAATTTTCAATACTTAGCTATTAAAATTTAACATTTTTTAAATTTATAACTACAACATAATTATTAAATTTTAAATTTGATAAATGTTGTCAAAATTCGAACTTTAAATGCTTACAAAAAAAAAATTGTGCATATGTTTTTTAATATTTTTCAACTACTATTGTAAAAATATACCAGGAGCCTTGCATTAAATTTTCACGCTTTTTTACCCAACAAATAAAGTTTTATTGACATTCATAGAAAAAAATACTAATAAAATTGGAAACAGAAAATATTCCTAAAAGTTCAAAACAAATCAAATATTTTGAAAATGTTATCGTGTATAGAAAATTCAAATATGAATGACCAGTGAAAATTTCATGTGTATACGTTCATTTTTTTTAGAGTTACACAAAAAACCAAAATCGATTTTGTGGAAAACCAATTTTGCGTAAAAATTCCAGTTTTTTTTTTAAATTTAAATTTTGTTTTTCACGGCGCTTTTGAAAACTAATGGAATTTTTAAATTTTGACCTCCCAATGCACCAACAATATTCACTTTCCCATCGAACAAGACACTGAAGTTGAAAATTAAAGCATTATTTCGACTACTTATCGTGTAAACCAAAAAACAAAAAACACACAGCATTGTAAAATCAATACATTCATCATTCCACTCAGAGTCTAAAAAATTTAAGGAACATTAAGTTTTATATTTTAAAAATGATTAAAAAAAAATTGTTGATATGACACAAAACATATTTTTGTTATAAAATTATCTTATAAGGTCAAAACTTGTGGTCACTGTATACAATCATATGTAGGAGGTTATATGTCACGTATTTAAAGCGAATCTGGTTCGTAAATATCAATAATTCTAATCAAATGTTATCAATATTACCCTATATGTCATATTAATAGCCAGTCTCCACTCTCCCTATAATATAGGTACTTTATTATTTATTATACGCGTACATTATTTTTAAATAATTTTGTAGGTAGATAGGTACATCTTATGAGTGTTACGATCTACATAGATGTGCAACTATAAAATGTTTATATACTTGTTTACCGGTAAAAGCAGTATAAATTCGAATGTATTTTGTACCAAGAAGAAGGTAAGAAAAATTGTAATCGACTAGACTAGACTGCAGGTGAAGGGTAGACTGCATAATAATATATACCTATATAGGTACAACGTATTTTTTTCCCTATATCGTCGCACACGGCCTCTAGCTGGTCAGTTATTCACTTATTTTCATTGTAGCTTACTACTAGATATTTTTGCTTTGCAAGGAATATCGAAGAATCCTACGTAATGAAATAACATGGCATGATGACAATTTATTATTTAATGTTTTAATGATACGCATTCTATAATTTACCCCGCCGATCATCAGTAACCAGTTCGTATTATTTATATACAGTGTGAAACAAGAAGACCTGACAAATCAAATAACATTTGTTCTAATCAATATTTTTAAATTTTTTTTTAATATAATATATTATATACAAAACCTTATTAAAACCCATTTGGACATACGGACTCCAACTATGGGGAAATGCAAAAAAGTCAAACCTAAATAAGAGACCAGCTTTTCAAAATATGATCTAATGAAAATTAGTAAATGCCCATCCATACATATCAAACCATACTCTACACATAAATTGCAACTTAAAAACAATTCATGACGAAGCTAAATGTTCCTATAGAAAATGTTATTACCGTCTATCTTCTTATTTAAATCCTCTCATCAAGAACTTATTATCCATCACAATCCTAGGAGGCCCCCCAAGGTGACTTAAACGTAAATGGTGTAGAGACTTATTACATAAAAAAAAACCATAAAATAAAAATACAAAGACCAAATCAAATCGAAAGTGTCACCATATGAGTGGCTTCTCTCCTCAAATTATGGAACTCATTTTCTATTTTATTTTATTTCTTAATCCACATATTATATCCATTAAAACCAGGATATAGATTGTATATTTACTACTAAAAATAAAAATTAAATAATTTGAAAAATATATTGAATATTGGCGTTTGCATTATACCTATGTATAATATAACATTTTTCATTTTTTAATACAAAATATCCAATTTCTAAGTATCTGGTTTTCAGACAAATTTTGATTTTAAATCATTTACCTATTTAAGTAATTTAGTTAAATTCTTATAATTGTTTAAAATGTCTAAATTTTTTGAAGTAAGGTTCATTCATTTGAGAAGTAATAATTTTTTAAAAAAATATTTATATTTTAATAAGTAGGTACTTATTCAAAAATTCTCGTAAAATATTTTTATAACTTTTTGAATTTTAAATGTTTTTTTTTATGACTAGTGATCAAAATTACTTAACAAAACTAATGAGATTTCAAAAAGTTGTAAAAAATAAACTAACTGACTTAAATAAATGTTACAATGAAATTTATTTCTAAAAACCAGATTTAATAATTTTTATTTTCAGAATTAAAAAATAATAAATATTATATTATACATATACGTGTAACGCAAGATTCAATACATGTATGTTATGTAAAAAAAAATTAAAAAATATTAATTAGAACAAAAGTAATTTAATTTTTCAGGTCTTCCTGCTACACCCGGTATACATATATATAGTATATTATGAAGCGAAAGATGATGACCAGACGATATTTCAACATACCATTTTATTTTATCATGGAATAATAAATATGTTTTGGGGTATAGTTAGAGAAAAATATTTAGTAGCGTGCTACATTGAGTTAGGAATTTAATTTAATTATTTTAATATGTTTTTATTGTTTATTTACGTTGATATGACAATAATCAAAGTAACTCAAAATTGGCGTCGCGAAAATCAGTTGAAATAAAGTTGCACCCAGCCCAAAAACATACCAATGTTAAAATATATTTTTTATTTTTATAATATGATACGACGAGTTCATAGTAATTGAATTAAGCAGTCGCGTTCGGTTTTTTATTACGTAGGTGATAGATAGGTACTTGTAATGTGACGTGCATAAATGCATAGTGCATACTCATTTAGGTACTATACCTATGTTTATTATTATATTATTATTAGTTATCACGTATTCACGCCATGTATAGAACATAAACGTGTTGCCCGTCACCACTTCGACTTCGCTAAGCTTTTAAATAAGGGGTGTCCAACCCACGGCTGACATAATTAAATATTATAAAGTTTTTCTTTCGTAGTTACCATAAGAAATTGTAGAATAATAGAAGCAATATATAATAGAAACTTCACAACAAGTGTTTCTATCTCTATTAAAAAGAAAGAGTTCACCGGAAAGTCACGCTATTTATAGCCATCGTGAGAAATTTTAGATTTTTATAAATTTTTTTTTTCTAACTATTCAATTTGATTATTTATACAAGTAGATGACACACCGTCTCCGCTCAGAATCGTTATTCGATGATTAATCATTGATTTCAAATATCCATTACAACGACATGCTCTATACAAATACTGTACAGCAGAGCGGTATACCCACTTGTCAATATCTATTTTTTTTTATAGTCCCATCGCTTCAACTTTTAACTCTTCACATATTTTCAGTCGCAGCCCTTCATGACTTGAACGGCCCGAAATTGTAGCGGCCCACAGAGTTTTACTCGGTAACTCGTTGGGCCAATCCGGCCTTGGCTAAGACATTACGCAATACAGACATGCGTGATGGACAGACGGTCAGACGGTCGTTTAGTGCTCAACAAATTTCATGTTTTGGGAAATGAAATTTAGTCGTTCGTGGAGTCAAAAGGAAAACCTACCATTGAGTTTGAAGATTAAAACTGGCTTATGGATTTTATTTGACATAACTACTCATTTAAATCAGTTTAACGTGCGTTAAGATCAAATCATTAGTAATATGTTTTAAACAGTATAACTGCCTTTGAACTGAAAATTAAATTATGGAAAAGTCAAGTTAAGGCGAATAATTTTATACATTTCACTGTGTTGGTCAAACACAATCTCAAGAATAGCAATAAATGTGCATCTTTATTGTTATTCATTTTAATCAACTATTGAATTTGAAAACCGTTTTAAAGATTTTCGTAAGAATAATGCAACATAAAAATATTTCTACTCATTATTCGGTATGATAAAATTATAAATTAAATGCATGTATCCCACAACAACTTCTACTCACATTATGTAGTGGCCCATTCATTAGGTAGGTACTTCTAAAGGTTGGAAACCCCTGTTTTAAATACTATGGCTTGTTAAAACAAACTTTTTACTCGACTATAGTTTAAAAAACTGCAAGAGAAGTAGTAACAGCTGATATATAAATATGGTATATACTTTGTTAAAATGTGACATTCCGATATAATATCTGTTTGCACAACATATTTTTTTACAACTACAACGCGCTATATAGCACATAAAAATATATAAGGAACAGGATTACACGTGTGTATACTAATATAAGTAAGTAAGTAGGTACCTACCGTAAAACCGGGTGAATATAAACACGCTTTTCAACTTCAAAAGCTTATAACTTTGGAATGGAAATAACAAAACAGCATATTAATACCTTAAAATGTGGGTCTTTAAACACACAATACAATCATTAAAATTAAAAAAACCGAAATTTTTAAAATAGATTTTATATTTATTTTTAAGTATGCTGTTTCTATTCATACTCATGTATGGGTGAATAGAAACAATCATATAAATTTAATATGATTTGTTATTCACCCTGTTCAATTGTGAATAGAAACACTTTTAAAAAATACAATATTATTTCAATATCATTTCAATTTTTTTTTTTTCTACATAATTTAATACAACAAAATGAATTCTTGAAAATATGCCAATAATAAACCAAGATATTGAATAGAAACAACATTTTATAAAAATTCACGATTTTCTTATCAATGTTTGACTATAATGGAGGAACAATAAAATAATAATTACATGCAAAAATGCAAATTAAACTTGACATTGTCACGATATTATTTCAATTGGATAGGTCATAATATGGAATACATGCAAAATATAATATGACATATGTATACATTTTATTGAATGTCTATTTAAATTAAAGGCACATGCAGTGCGTGTCGAGAAAGTGTAGAAACCCTAGTGGCTTATTATAACGTCATACGGGGGGATCACAGTATGTGTATAATAGGTAAGCACAACGACATTAATTGGAAAAATACAATTTAATTGAACAGATGACGTTAAAAATTACACACTCACCATAACTGCAGACAAATAATGGAAAAACATCTGGATCAATATGACAATGTGACAATAATTTAACAAAATATGTTATGCTAAGTCAACTATAACACGATTTGATGACTATATGGATTATAGACAATTTTGGTTAGGCATTTATACGGTAAAAATGTTCCAATTATATTTCACATACTATATTAATGAAAGTTTAAAAAATAGTTAGTGACAGCATAGGCGCAAATAGCGTTTGGGATTTTGGGGGGGGCTAAATCCTTACTTTGATAATATTGATTAAGCTTAAAACAAAACGTAGGAAATGTTTGGGGGGGTGGCTATGGACATTTTTGGGAGGGCTTAGCCCCTAAAGCCCCCCCCCTATTTGCGCCTATGAGTGACAGGTGGAATTCCCTATTTATATATAGGTACTGAGAGTGTCATCAGTTGTCGTTATATTTTTATAATTATTGTACTTAGTGCCCACGTATCATGTGAGATGCACTCCAACATTTAAGAGTTTCCTACCTTATATTATAATAATATTATATTCCCATGAATTTATATGTACCTACTTTATATTACAAGTATTCGCATCAATTTTTGGAGATATAAAACGTCCCCTGTCATTTATCACAAATGATTAAGTAAGATACTATAGATACTCCAAATATCAATATTCTAACCTGCCTATAAATTATATAATAAAACTGTAAAAGTACATCATTATAAGGTAAATATAGACATTTTTTCGAAAAACTTTAAGTTGTTGGAAATATTGTATTTGAGACAATATCAAGTTATCAATTTTGAAAGAATATAATTATATTATACTATTTTTATGTGAAAACATCTTATACGGCGTTCAGATGTTTCCGCTTGAGCAGTGAAAATTGTCGAGCGTTATCATTTTTGCATGACGCTCAATACCTATATTACATTATTAAAAGGAGAGGTGATTTTTATATCTCAAGCTCTACTAGTGTTTCCAATTTTTGAAAAACACCGAAAATTCTTTTACCACTAACAGTATAGTTCGGACGTCAACCTTGGAGGTAAGAGATCGGAATTCGTGCTGAGCAAATTTTCTATGGAGGTGATTTTTTTTTTAGTTCAATTTATTTGTCCCTTTTATATATATATATATATATATATATATATATGCGTATAAATATATACGTAGCGTACCTACCTATTATGTAAATATTTTATTCTATCAAAAGTTATCTCTTTGTGTTCTAAAAAATAAAATTTGAACAATTATAATTCTTCAAAATTTTTAATCCTATCTTACAAATAATATAAAAGCACGTGTTTTAAATTATGAATATTTACTTCGAATTCAACATGGTAAATCTATATTTCTGAGCTCATATATATGTTTTCACATCTTCCGATAGAGACACTTTCTGTTTTTTATTTATCTTTATCTTTAATTAAGATTTTTACTTTTTTGAACGATAGCTTACATTTTTACACGTAATAGTTGTATGTCTGGAGTCTGGAGCAGTGAAAGGGCAAGGTAGTATACCTTATAGCTGTATAAATTGCTAAGCTAAGAAACATGTAATCAATGTTATCATCATTGCCAGCAAATTGGGCTTTTTTCAAAAACCATTAAAAACTGGTTTTTTTGTCGAAAAAACGGGTATCGACGAATTGGGAATCGGTGAACTGGGAACAAACCGGTCTTAGAATGACCAAAGAAAAAAAACAATAAACATAAACTACTGTTTAGTAGGTACATAGTTGCTAATGTTTGTTCTTGAGATGAAGTTCCGAAGCTATAGTATTTTATCTAATAAAATTAGATCGAGATATTGAACTTCAGACTTCAGTTGAGCGAGGATAGTTTTGTGCAAATATTTTATATTATTTTCTAATAAAACGATTATCATTTTGCATAAAATGCATGTTGCTATTTTCAACATGATATGTAGTCAATGAGTGTCCATTAATCATTACTTGATTGATTAAATATCAACATTTTATTCTACATATTTTTGCATATTTCCAACGTTATTGTATGGTCTGAATATGTTTGCATATTTTAAGAAAAAAGCATACATACATACATCCAACGATAAAAAAGGTGTTAAAAGAAAAAAGGTAGTCACGTTTGTTGTTTATATATCAATTATTTTACGAACCAAAGAATTAAATTTGTCGTACTTACTAAAATGTTATTTATACTTACAGGTTTTCAATCTACTAACGATTAAAAATTAATAAATTACATTTTTGTACTGCGTATCTCAATACCTGTGCTATAATATATTATATGTATAATATTATAAATTTTACTTTTTGTTTATAAGAATTTTAATAAAATTAATAAATAATTAACACTTCAAAATTAAAATAAAATATAAAATTTAATAAAACTTGAAATTTAATCATAAATATTTTGCATTTTTTCTTGCCTATTTTGACTTTTTTTAGTGTACGTTTGAAAGCATAGTTTACAATTTAAAATGCATATAAATTCGGTCTTTACACATAATATATATTTTAATTCAGAAGTACAGAATATTTGTATACAATTGGATATTTTCAAATTTTAAATAATAAGAAAAGTCAGTCAGAGTGTCAAGCACACGTCTCACTTTCCTATTCCGGAGTAAGTATTAATTGAAGTTACGGATCTTATACGATAAGACTATATTATTACAGTAAAGGATTATCATTTTTATTAATTATTAATTATCTATTACAAAGTTCGTAAATAATGATAAATATTCTAACTGGAAGTCGATAAATAATCAAGTGAATAATGTTGTTCTCAAGTCTCAAACATTCAAATACATTTAGAATATTAGGTATACCATTAATTTTCTCAGCACATGCCAAATAAAATGTACGCCAAATTGTATATTATGACTACTCAAATGTGTTGTTTACAATTTATTTATTTAAAATTTAAATAATTAATACATAGTGTAATACGATACGGTCGTGTATAAATTTTAGTCTACCTACAGAGTACAGATTGCCGATAGGTACTACCTATAATAGGTATAATACTGCTACCTACATCGTAGAATAATTTGTTATATTATTATTATTGTAAGGGGGGCATTATAAATCAAGAAAATATTTAACAGGAAAAAATAATTGTGATTGTTTTTTGTGTACGGAATATTATTTCTACAGAATGATTATAAAATTTAGGAATGGTATTATACAGGAATAATATTTTATTTACATTTGCTCTTTTATATGAGCTCTTTGATCCCGTTTATATGTGCTCCCCTTGTAAGTCGTGGGTTTTCTTAATTACAAAGATTCGTCACAGGGTTTAAATATCCAATATTCGGTAAAAAGTATTAGATTTGGTGTAATAAAATTACACTAGTTTTGTAGGTATGTAATATATACAGTTATAGTAGTTATTCCACTTATACAAAATATAAACTATAAATTAGGCACATAATATAGGCTTATCTAACTATTATAGTGTATTATATTATGTACTATGTATACGGTATACTTAGGTACTATACTGAACAACGAACTGAGTACACGGAAAAAAAATAGTAGTTAATACAACCTTTTCGTTGACTCCTAAAACCGCACACTTGCCATAAAATACAGGACAAACCCGCACACTTTTAATAGGTTAAAACCGCACACTTTTGGTAGGTTAAAACCACACAGTTTCTAAAACTGTTGTATCCAAAAACCGCACACTTATGATTTTGGCCCCAAAAACGTCTTAACTCTGTAATACTTTATAAATTATAATGTATATATTATATGTATAATTTATTATTTATTATTTATTCAAAAAAAAAAACAATTTAGTTATATATATTATTCAAATTTACAAAAAAAAAAGAAATTAAACAAGTGCTAACCTAAAAATAAATACAATTTCATTAAAAATCAAAATATTACTGTTATGTATTTACTAACTTGTTTTTTAATTAGACTGACATGTTTGCACTCCCTTATGGAACTTACGTTCTAACCACTATATCAATGGCGAATTTACGGGGGTGATCAAGAGGATCAATCTCCCCCGCATAGGCTGTATATAATATGTAACATTTTTCGGAGTCCTAACACTCCTAACTTAAGACCTCTAGCTTTAAAAGCGAGGCTACTGGATAAAATCATATCCCCCCCCCCCTATAAAAAAAACCTAAATACGCCACTGCATTATATCTGTGTACTAGTTTGCGTAGTTGCCCGTAACATATATATTATATATATATATATATATATAAGATCACCTAAAAGTATAAATCGAGTCACAGAATTATACAAATCGTAATACCAGAAACTATCCTCGTTAAAATATTATAGGTATAATATTATTATATCAATAATGGTCTTTACAAAAATTAACGCTCTCGAAATTCTAATGCTGCGGGCCGATGAGAACGATAAACATACTAGCTGGCTAGTAATACACGTCGTCGTCTGGGAGATTTTCTCGAAGATCGGTCTCTGCGTTGGAATATTTGTATTTAGCTCATTACCAATTCTCAATTAAATCCTAACGTACACGTACATATAATATATTATCTTCACTCAAAAAAGAAAAGATGGCAACTAACTATTATAACATCGACCGCGACGCGGTAAACGTCATATTACTCGAAATCTTAGAAGACATTGTAGTCAACATAATGGAAGGCACTTACGCTGACGAAAGCGACGAACACCTCGTGCGTTTAGTTACTCTTTTTCTGTTTGCCATTGATGCGGGCGCAACTGCTGCAAGTGGCGACGATCAGACCCCGGAGTCCGGACAAAATCCGATTCTTGGAGGCGCAGACAGAAAGGAGTTGGACGAAGACGTCGAGGAGTCTGTCTCCTCGCACAGTGACGGATTGTCGAGCGGCGATGCGCTGCCATCTGCAGCAGAGTCGGAGCTTTCAGCTCCGATCCCAGAGGCAGCACCGCTCGGCAACGACAACACTGTCCAGGAAGACGACAATTCAAACATTTCAGAAGCAGAAGAGGACCATTCCGTTTTGCTGGCGAGCAGTTGTACGTTGTCGTGTGGGGACGCGCCGTCCTCGGAGTCGGGGCCTGTCGATCCCACTCCGACTCCCGAGGGCGGACCGCTTGACGACGTTTTGCGTTTTGGATGAGAACATCGAGCCGGCCTGGGGTGTAACTGTAAAGAATAGTTTTGGTGAGCTGGACACGGCAGCAGCACCACCCGGAAACTGCGATCCACCTCGTACGAGGTGGAAAAGCGTCGGACGCTTTTTCCGCGGTCTGTACTGCTGCCGATGAGGAACCGTCCGCTGCTCACCCCCCTTGGCCGAAGATGACGGACAGGATGACGGTGACGCACAGGAGGGAGGATGCGGGAAGGAGCACGGACGTTGTCCGACCATCCGCGGCGGGTTCGCTGACGTAGCGCGCTCGGTTGTCGTTGACGCGCGAGACCCTCTGGCGGCTCGGCGAGCGCGGCGCCCGGCTGCAGTTACGGTCACGTGGAGCGGCGGCGACGGAAGACGGCGACGACACGGCGGCCATAATAGTAGAGGTACCGGCGTGGGCAACGATTCCACCCCGACGGTACGCCGACTCGGTACGATGGCGATGACGACTCGGTACGACTGGCAGCGGCGCCTGACTCGTGGAAACTTAACTGTTTCACAGGGTCTGGAGGCGCGCGACTTCACCGCGGCGGCGGCGGAACGAAGACGCGGCCGAAGGAACAAAGCCAGGGTGAAAATTACCGACAATCAAGAATCGCACGGTGGTCCGCTGACTCTCGCCTTTTTGCCCCGCGTTAATCCCACATCGGCCGCTTCGCTCGTCCCCACAGGTTCCGCAGCACAAAATCTCACTTCGCTCGCTCCGCGTCTTATTGGTCTTCGTCGTCCGTCGGCTGAGTCGTCAGGCCGTCCACCGTCGACGCGCACGACATCGCGCACAAGCCGTCAACCGTGGCCGCTCCCGTGGCCGTCTCTCGGTCTGGCCTCGCCGGTTGGGCAAGATCGTCAAGCGTCCGAACAAACTTGCCAGCGACACTCGTCAACCCGTGGAACAGGTCGGAGAACGTGCTCAGGTGACCAATGGCCAGCAAAACTGCATATTTCCGCACCAATTCGCCAGTTCGCCCTACCCCTCTTGTTTATTGTCTCCTGTATGTCGTATTTTTTTTTCTCTAAATTTCATTAAATTATCTCAAATTTTTAAATTGTTCACATATTATTGTAAATTTCAATTTTTTTTCCTTTTATTATCAGAAACATAATAATGTAAAATATTATATTTGTAGCCAGTGTGCTAATTTTTTTGAAAATTATTGTTTGTACATTTTCGTATTAGTTTTGGTTTATAATTAATAAACATATTTTGATGTGAACAAAATAATATTGTTTCTTTTTTTTCGTCTTGTCGAGTCTTTTGTTATAGATTTAACGACTACAAAATCGTTAAAATATATATTTTAAATAAAAATATTCGTTAGTCGATTATACAGAGGATAATGACCATACCCTGCAGTATAAACGCTACGTAGATATTACCTATGATATGTTCCAAGAAATATTTAAGCCATCAAACACTAAAGGCGACGAAAACTGCTGAATAAATCATAAAATAACGCATTACACCGGCGGATACGACGTGGAGAAGAATTATAAATAATAATAATATGTATATTGTGTAATAATAATGGTTAGTCGTTACAACGTCTTACACGTGCGAACGTCAATATAGTCGAATAGTTAATACAAAATAATATTTAAAAAAAATTCAAAATTGTATTTTACATAGGTAAAATAATAATATAATTTTTATATAATATAATAGATGCATGTCGAAAAATAATATTGTTTGAAAACGTTTCGGTTTAGGTTTGAACCATTAAACCCCCATGTATACGCGCATGTACCGATACCATATTTTCTACATAATTATTGGCTGGAGTTGTAATATCCTAATCTGAACAAAACTTGGTGCCTATACCTTTTGTACTAGGAATTACTCCACATATA
The DNA here is from genome assembly GCF_005508785.2 of Acyrthosiphon pisum. Taxonomy (NCBI): domain Eukaryota; kingdom Metazoa; phylum Arthropoda; class Insecta; order Hemiptera; family Aphididae; genus Acyrthosiphon; species Acyrthosiphon pisum. Next base: position 33,434,794 of record NC_042495.1, on the reverse strand, counting down.
TTTATATAATTATACTGCAAATTATGTCGACATAATACGCGGTATAAACATAAGTAATATTGGAATATAAGCATTACAAGTTGAAGATTCTAATCACAGGCACTTCACACGCGGCTTACATTATACACAGAAAGATCGAACTAAAAACAGCAATAATTATATGAGTACTGAGTATAGGTATTACACTAATTATGATTGGCATTCATTGTATTAAATATATATATTAAATAATTAATAACGATTTAATATATAATATTATTATGGTGCTTTTATTTTATATACTTATATGTAGTCACCGGTCTGCAGAATATTATAAGCAATTGATTAAAAAAAAAACAAAAATGCATGTTGATATTATTTTGTTGCTATTTTAATATATACCTATGATTAATCTATGTATATTATGGGTACATATTGTATGCATACACAAGCCCGGATTAGGGGGGGGGGGCCAGGAGGGGCACGGTCCCGGGGCACATAAAACAATATTGAAACAATTTCTACGTAAATTAACCATCTATATTATTCTTTTTATTTAATCGCATGTTCCAATAATTCACATTATTCATTTTTTACTTCATACGATTCCACAAAATTGTATGTGATTGTATTTCGTATAATTTGAATTGATTCGTATGATTTTTAAATAACTCTCAATAGACTAATTTATAATTTAGAAAAAATACGGCTCGATTTAAAGGGAGGGGGGGGGGGGTTGTTATCAAAACAAAAATTGTAATACAAAGCACGAGCAGAAAAAGGTTTAACATTTAAATTTTTTTAATATACATACAATTTTAAGCATTTTTTAAACCCTAATGAAACTCATGAAGGTCTACTGGCCGAAAAATTTAGTTTTACATCTCGATCGTGATTACACATACATTTTTTTCTATTAATTTTAGACTCTGAGCGGAGCGATGGATGTATTTATTTTACGCAATGATAATAATATGTGTTTTTTTTGTTCTTAATTTTTTTCAATATTTTATTTCTTGCGTATTATAAACTACAATTAAGAGTACTCTTTATTTTTACCTGCCCCCGTCTCTCCCCAAAAAAAACCGGATATGCCACTGGTTTAAATAGATATTTTACAAGTACTGTATATGAAAGTGTTAATGTATAATACTAAGGTACAATAATATAACCTAAGTTACCTATGTGTAGGTATGTTTCGTTTAATGATTAACATATTATTGTCATATTTTAATAAAATAACATAATTACTTTTTTCAATCTGATTAATATGCTTAAATATACATGTACTTGTAAGAATAGTTGTAACAGAGCCAAATCATCTATCATCATAAAATATATATACATATATTATACATTGAAAGATATAAATCAATCTCATTGCACATTTGTACATGAACATCTAATAATTTGTTTACAAAAAAATAGTGTTATAAAACATATATTATACTATAGTAATATTATCAAGTGCACTGGTATGACTACAACCGTAAAATATTGAAATCTCAAAATATTTTATAATTTGTATATTGTTAATTGATTTATTATTTTAGTTGTTTATTTATCCGTAATTAAAATAATAATTTTTTCTAAAAATTACTGTCTGAAAAACTATCTTGTATTCTTACTTCTTATTACAATTATTTTAAAATATAAAACGCATGTTACACACAAGTGGTAGGGTGTAAACCCTATGTATATATAAAACGACCAATGGTTAAAACGGTTAATAATTTATTTGTATTCTAAATAAAAACTAAATTTTAATTTAGCAATGGTATTTGTGTCGTATTTAAATGGAATCAAAGACGAAAACAAACTTCTACGTATTCATGCACACTGCTGCATCACTGTCGTACCAATATATTATGAACCAAAGTACCGGAATCGTGTCATTTGTGAGCTAGTTATGCCGGGTATATGAAATTTTAAATTTTAAATTTTGATTTTTTAACATGTTAATTTCATTTATTAATAACTAATAATTTTTAATATTTTTTTTAGTTTATAATATGTAAAATGGCAAAAACCGGTTTCTGTCCGAGAAGTGAGTCTCTATCTACGGCTAATGGGCTTATCCTCACGAGACACAGTGGCGTATCCAGGGGGAGGGCAAAGGGGGCATTTCCTTCCCCCCACCCCCAATCACCGTAGTTTCCTTTTGTTTTACACTGTGTTTAGCCAATTTTGTAGCAAATGTATATACTTTTTGTACTTTTACCCCTTCCATGCCCCCCCCCCCCAAAAAAAAAATAAAGCCTGGGATCTGGCACTTACGAGACACACTGTATATAAGCTACAAACATTCACATTCAACTCATCATATATTTTGTTTTAAGATAAAATTTATAATATTGGATGCCATAAACTCGACGATTTGATGCATGCTTTTACCTCATCTGTCCGAGTAACTAAAGGGAACCATTTATTGCAACAAAAATACTAATAATTTCTACTAATTATTTATTATTTCTAATCTTACTCTATTATAATCTGTAAGATGTAACCAATGGCAATCATTTATAAACAAAAAAAAAATTTGAATTCCGTCTTAAAATCATTGTGTGAGCACCTTTTCAAAATGCGAATTTTGGAAAATTCTCTCATAATGCACCCTTAAATTATGGTACAAAGTACCATACAAAATTCAAGTCTCTAGCTACATAGTTTAGTCTCTACAGTCTACGTTGATCAGTCAGTCAATCAATAAAACACTTTCAGTTTTCCTTTAATTTTTAAATTTTCCGGACAACTATTTTAATATTCAATTAAAACTTTTTTCATTCGGTTATTTTTATTAATATTTATAAAATAATAGAAATTTACAGTTTTAAAATTCTCGTAACTGATTATGCTCGCTTTTAGGTTAAAATATAAAAAAAAATCCTTCGCCACTTTCGTATTATGAATCGATGACGAAGTAAATATAATATAACGCAGATTTGATTATATAGTTTTGTCTTGCAGGATTATGGTTTTAAAATGTTGTCAAATACCTGTTGTTGTATGTACCTATATGGTTATAAACTATTATAATTTAAAACGTATTACTTATAAGAAATTAAGAACGAAGTTGATATTTGTTAAAGCGAACCGATTTGATAGTCACTTGCATTTCGTTATAACCAACGTGTACTGTAAATCTAAATATTATGAAAAGCGAGAATGCTAATTTTATTCAAGTAATAATATAAAAAAAATTACTAAAATCCTTCAACGATAAACCGTTATTTTTTGAATGTACTCATTATCTAGTTCCATCAAAATTTGATTTTAAATAGCTCATAAAAAATAAATCTCTTCGCGGAAAACTTTTTTTTTAAATTCAAGTAAGAACAACTTAAGAACCTTGTATTTCAAACTTTTTCAACTTGATCATGATATTAAAATGTCTAATAATAATTTAAAAATAGCCAAAATATTTTGAAAATTATGTTATATCAATAAAATGTTAATGTAATTGTTGCATGATTAAAATGTCAAGTTTCTACGGTTATTTATTTTTAAATCCTAGCAAACATTGCAAAACTGGTAGTGTTGCGTAAATAATCCCGCTTATATGTAATTTATTTTTTCAGTTTACCTGGTTTTTTGTAATTTCCTTGGAATTGTCATTTATTATTGTTTAATTCGACTAGATCTATTTTGCTAACAAAAACCACCTTGAAGTTGAGATTGAAACATTTTAACTGTTACAAAACATGATTACAGACACAGAAATAAAAAAAACACACCATTATAAAACCATCGCAATTTATTCATCGTTCCGCTCAGACTCTAAAAGCTGCTGTCATGTGAGTTCATTGTATATAATAACTTATATAAAAAATGTTTTCATAACAAATTATAATATTATACTATTATTTATTATACATACTTAGTACAATATAGTCCTTAAGTATACTACCTATAATGTATAATACAGGAAAATGCATTATCATTTGTTATTAAATAATATATTAAATAATTCTTAAGCTATTCAACCATAGTTAGATGCGTTTAAAAAAAGTTCACGAAAAAACAATAATGCAATATATGACTTATCATATATATTATCAATTATAATAATGGTTTGAGTATTTTTTGATTTTTATTTTCAAGCATCTATTGGTCCTTGAACCTATGATGCTTAAATTGATTTTCGTGTCATAATATATAATTACGATATCGTATAAGTCGTGACCCTAAGAAGAAAAAATTAACCAGTAAAATACTGACATTTATTCTATATAGGTACATATAGGTAGGTAGGTATACTGTCTGTTGACGTCTGTGCAGCGATTTAATAATAGCTCACAGCTGTTAGTACGAGTCACGAAAACCATAATTTATTATAAATTGAGTGGTAATATTCAAAAATATAATATCAAAGAATATTCAAGTGGGAGGGAACTTTACGTTCAACTGAATGTTTGAAAAAATGAAAATATTAAATATAGGTAGTAGGTATACCTACCTAAGTATTCCAATAAAGAAAAATAATTCGACTACGAATAAAAAATCCCAACTACAATATTATAGATCTAATGTTATTAAGGAGATTAAAATCGGCTTTAAAATAATTTAGGTCGATTTTTTGTGTAATTTCAATTTACTATTGTTGTTACTTGTTTGATAATATATTTTATTTTTTTTTCTACGCGGTGAAAATTGAATTCGGACCTACCTACTTGAAGGTCGTTAGAAGACAATGAAAATAATAACACAGCTAATGTGTTATAGCTGTAATATGTTGTGCGAGTACGACGAATGGTCGAATAGTATAATATTAGTATACCATTTTAGTATTAGGTATAGTTAATAATTAAGTATTAACTGCCTATTAAAGTTTTGAATATTTCTTATGAATACGTAAAGCCTATACCTATAGAAAATGTTTAATATTTCAATTAAGTCTGTTTTTAGTTCTCACAATAAATTGATCGGTAAAACCTCATAAATGAATAATATTATACGGTCAAATTCCAATCATAAATTGCGCTTAATGCCCCTCCCCCCCCCCCATTTATTTTAAACTAAAATATGGTTAATATATAAGATGTTATGATTTTTTTTTTATTTTTTTTTTACTAATTATTTTTGCATTTACCTATAAGTAAATGTATAAAAAAAATGCAGTTATTTAATTACTTAAACAAAATTATAAAAACTAACAGTATTATTGTCAACAATAAAACTTATCTAGTAGTATTTACTATACGTGTTGTCATTTTAAGATAAAGGTAAAGCGATTTTACAAAATAATATTACTGCAGTGAGAATACTTCTTGTCACCAGCACTATATAACAATAATTTGTTTCATCAATAATCCATGTATGTTGTGATGACAATAGTACATTATGCATAATGATAATTGATTTTGTATTATTGCTCATAGGTACTAAGACAAATATCTATTATTAATCTAACAAGGTGATCATGTCGGCTCCATGGCCCGTGTTAACAACAATTTTGTCAACCTCACATATAGAATTTTATCTCTTTATATTATGATTTTTTTTTCGTATGCCATTATGTGGTCAATTTAAATTTCTCAGAAATAATTTATGTAGATAGCACTTTATTTTTATTATTAACTACCTACTAATTTGTTATTATAATTAAATATTTTAATCAAACGTTTAAAAAACAAAAAAATAATGTTATAATGTTAAGACTATACTAAATATTCAGTGGTAAGAAATGCAGAATTGATTTTTGATCATTGTTTTGGGAGGTGTGGGGGAGAGGGGTAAAACTTTGGGTAAATAACAGCAACACTCCTTAGAATTTTGTGTGTTATAATGTGCGCCTATGAAGTATTAATAGTATTACCTACCTACCAATCTCGTAACCGTTCACGAATTTTTTATCATGTTCTATTAACTCTATGTATAGGTTAGGTTGGCGAGATCCAAATTGATATAAGTAATTTTATGCATCGTCATGTGTGTTAATTATAATTAAATCCGGCTCGGTTACTTTTTGATTTCGTTTTTAAAAATAACATTAAACCAACATAAAGTCGTACTTATATCGTACACTATGCAATGCTATGCGGACCACAATATTTATTCTCGTAAAAGTATTATAATAATATAATATCCATGTCGTATTGTCGTGTGCTCGAACAAATATTGCGCGCAACAAATAATAATAATTTATGACAATTTATTATAGTTATGTGTTTACGAATTATCTTGTTCCCCGTGATAGAATAGAGTCATACAACACAACACGCTAGTGTCAAATGAGTGGCCGTTTATATTATATATGCGTATATCAAGGCGCAAGTAAACACACGATTCTGATAAAAAATAATTAACATAACGACTGTAAACGAACAACACATTTGTATGCGAACCGCACAATTTTAACTTCACTCGGAATCTAAAATTAATAAATTCCACCTTTTCGTCGTTAATTGACAGACCGTTGTAAATATTATTATACATTTTACATTTTAATCATAAAACAAAGAGTAAAAAAAAACCGGAGAAGTCGCTGTGTTATATAGAAGGTTTCGACTTTTACATACCTGACAATTGATTTGATCTAGGTGCGTAGCCAGAAATGTTCAGGGGGGAAGTATTATGACCAGCTAACCTTAATATACAAAATGAAATATATAAGCTCGATATTTGTCAATAGTTAATACTAATATTACTATTAAAGAATGGCCGGCTAAATGGCTTATATTGTAGCATAAATATTTTTTTACAATTTTATTATATTTATATACCTAAAATAAATAGACTCATTCAAGATGGAAGGGAGTGTAACAACACCTACACTGCCCATTCACCTAATATTACTATATTTGTCATTTATTTTTCTACTACAGGGAATTTTTAATTAATTTTTAAAAAATACCGCATTCCTACCTATATCCAAACCTGGGCAAGTTAATGATAGTTTTTAATTGAGTTAAGTTAAGTCGATAGAAAATGATTTAAAAAGTTTACAGTTAATACTTAATAGTTATCCTAATTTGTTTTTAACTCAGTTAAGTTACAAGTTAAATAGAAACTTACAATAATTAACTTATTTATTTAATTATTTTTTAATTTATAAGTAGCCATTAATATGGTTTAAAATAATAAAAAGTAAATGTTTACGCAACATGTATTACCAATAATAATTGTGTTATATTTATTATTTAATTATTTATAAATTATCGTAACTTGGATTTGATTAAAATTAACTCGTTATTTATTAAGTTTATATCAATAAGAATCAGTTTAGTTAAAAATTACATTTTAAAAAGTTTAAATTAACTTAACTTAACGTAACTTTTTAACTCGGTTATGCCCAGGCTTGCCCAGGTATATCTATATACAATGTGAATTTTTAAGCATGCTTAATCTATGTGTGTGCTTAAAATATGCATATATTCCAATTCTGACTTTCGGAATTTTTAAATATGCATCTCAAACACCATATTTTTGAATATTTGATGATTTTTGTACCACTTAAGGACAACTACCCTGTGACAACTGACAATATAAACTTTTGATTTTCTAATAGGAACCCCCTTTCAGCAGATAAATTTATATATTATATATTTATTTATATTTTAATAATTTTATGTATCCAAATAAAAATTTTAACGTGTGGTTTTTAAGTTATATAACTTTTGTACCAAGGATACTATACTATGCTATGGTAATGAAATAAGTAGATATATGGGGGGTTAGATGATTTTACAATCATAATTTGATCTATCAAAATAAATTATTTCTAGAAATTTTCCTGCAAGATTATTATTAAATATTACATCTAGGTAATACTACAATATGTATTGTTTATATTTTTAAATACCGTTTTTAAGGATTGCCATTCTTAGTATAAACATTTTAATAACTGAAAAACTGCACATTATAAATTTGATTTAGATAGGTAGGTACATAAAAATGTTCAATAAAATCATCTGCAAAATCATTTGAAGTTGGCATTTGAAAAATGTAAATTTGTATTTCTACAGAACAATCTTTGAGTAGGTTGTACAAAAAATATCAGAAATTGGAAATATGGTCTTTGGGTAAGTAAACTTAAAAGTCAGAATTTGTATGAATGTATTAAAAGGAAAAATGGGGGTGGGCATGCTTAAAAAATGACTTTTTATATAAAAATGAATGTTGGTTTATCTGTCTCTAATTAATAGACTCAAAAATCATTATTTTCAATTAAAATTGTACCAATAGATACCTTAATACCATCGTAGCGTGTTTATAGCAACCCCTCTTTGTAGTCAAAGGGTACCTCACACTGAGTCATATACATATATTTTTTTTTTTAGTTCACGTTTTGTTGTTTATTTATTGGGTTGTCATTGGTTACATATTATATTGTTTTACAATAACTACCAACTAGTAGAAATATAGCATATAATTTTTTTAGAGATATATATTAAAAACAAATGCTATAATATTATATAATAATTATATTATTATAATATTAAATTATTTATTAAATTATTGTAATAAGAGCTTAAAATTTAAATGTTAAAAAACTTATACTTGAATGCTTATTTCCATCATTTATTTAATATTTAACAATATATAATGTATATTTTGTAAATATAAAACCCAAATTATCTATATAATAACAATAATCTTTCGTTTTTTCTAATCTAATTTATTTTTTAACTGTAGGTATACTAAGAAAGTCTGTTATTTTAAATTATAAAATATAAAATATAATATATTTATAATCTATATATTCAACTCTCTGTCTTCACCACAAACGTCAGCTTAAAGAAGGTAGATAAATTATGTAATTTTGTCTTTGTAATATGTAAATATTGATAAATATGTATTATTTAAATTAAAAAATATATATATATATATATTGTTATAATAAATTATGAGTCAATGCCAAATACACCACTACGGTAACTTAACCTATCACCAAACAAATAATATGGAATAATAACTAATAAGTCGTTCAACATCCATGCTGGAAAACATTTTTTTTTTTTGGCAAGGTTTAAGTGTCGTATGTTAATCCTTCAAGAACTTGTAGTGCGTCTTACCTTAACGCGCCACCCTATCGGCACGTATTCTTCGGAAAACAGACGACAAATTCCTTCGGGATAGAGGTTTTTAGAGGCTCAACTGCAAGACTCGGTATAGTAGCTCGCTGAGATGGCTTCGCAAACGTTCGCGTGAACAGATCGAAATTCGCAGACGCACTGCACATGTTATAGGTACGCTGCAGTGCATGAATTGGAAAAAAATAGAAGGGGGATGCAAAAATGTAAAAAAATGTGCGAAGATTTAAATTTCTTATTGATTAGAAAATAACAAGAAGGGGAACGCTGAAATATTTGTGAAAAAGAAGGAGTGCTCCGCGGCCCCTCCCCCCCCCCGCACTAGTCCCACCAATTCAACAATTCAAGCACTGCAGGTTGTACGCACTTACGGGATGGTGCCGAAAAAAACGGTTTGATCGAGATGAGTCAGACGGACATGGAGAAAACGGCAGGCGGCGAAGGTTTTCCCAAGACCGTCCACCGCAAAATATCATGGTTAGGTATTTATTTTTGATGTGTGTACACAGCTCTGAACTCGCCGTACAATATTTAACTTGTATGAAGCATGCGTTACCAACATTTTGTTACCTATACGTATTGAATCATTTTACACGCGGGCCACTATACAACACAGCATAACCAATAATTGTGAATCCTACGATATGGATATGGGTTACGGTTACAGTACAATATGACTTAAGTTTCTATCACACTGCCTCAGAATTTTCTCGTTATTCACCAAATTAAATAATATTGTTTAGGTAGAACTACGATTTCACAAGTCATCATAATAACCACATTTATATAACCATAAATCACCGTTACGATGGGCTATGTAGTATATTTTGGTAATGTGTTAACCACCGCATGGAATACGTAGACAGTGTATAATAGCCTCTTTCCACTCGCGAGTTCCATATTATGTAGACTGCAGTGGTCACCTCGGCCAATTTATACTGTGGTAAGCTCGTATTGATGCTTGGTCACTGGTCAACATATGGTAGAGTTTATATACCACAGTCGAAATTCGTAGTGGTCGCATCAGTAAGTCGGATTCACAGCTACGTCGTGTGTCGTGTCGTGAGGTAGCGTGGTTATTATAGTTACAACTGGTAACCCTATTGGTTTAAAAGTTGAGATGTTGTCAATTATCGGTAGTACACCAATACTCGGTTATTAGTTTATTACATGATAATAAAAAAGAATGTTCAATCACAATACGATTTGTTGACACGATGTAGGTGTGAATCCGGCTTGTGGTAAGGCGGGTTCACAACTACCCGTGTCGTGTCATGTCGTGTGAATTGTGAATTCAATTCGTTCTTCGGGGATATTCCGAATCAGGACGATACCAACTTGGTATCTAATCAAAATATAATAGATACCATAGGTATTAGATATATAAGATAACAGTAAACAATTGAATTAATTCAACTTCGTGGTAATCGCGGTATCGTGTTGGTCGACACGATCATATTTTATTATCACATTTTGGTGAACCAATCAGAAAAAAGGATTTTACACGACACGACACGGGCAGTTGTGAACCCGCCTTTATGAATATGGTTACCGTAACCACAATATTTTCCATCGGTCAGTGGTAGTAAATTGGTTCTCGATCGACTGTTTTCGCGTCACTCCGAAAAGTGGATATAGTATGATGAATTCCCGTAATTTTAGTGTTCGCTGTTCATTAAGTAAGTAATTAGTAATCACAAATGGATACGTATTAATAAAATTATAAATATATAATTTATTATTATATTTTGCATATTATGCGACAATACATACAATATAATATATTGTATGTATTATATGCCACCAGCCACCTAACCTATGCAATGGCTAACGGATAGCAACGCAGTTAATATTATTATCTAATAATAGTTATTGAAGTGTTTGACTTATTGAGATTCAATTAATAGAAGTATTCTACCCTTACTAAGTACCTATAGTAGGTATTAAGTTAACTTATTAATCAGCTATAATATTATGTAACAGTGTATCCGAATAACGAATATAGGTACCTACCTATGTTACTTGTGTAGTTTTTTTTATTTATAAAACACAAAAATGTCTCAATTCGGTTACACGTAGCAGCTGCATTTATGCATTTGTCATAAATAAATTATGCATCGTGCAATATAATTTAGTCAATCCAACAATGTGCTAACCAATGCCCAGGTGCGTGTTCGTGATAGCGAATTTTAATTTCATGTTTAATTCATTCCGTTTACCCTATACCGTGACAGCCGACCGCACATTGATAATAATAACATAATATTGGACACGAAAATACGAAATATTCAGATAATTCATTATCTTAACAATAACATTCAACATTTTAATAAAATATAAATACGATAAGCATAATTTAAAATGTGTATAGTATACGTATCTTTATACTATATCGTGCTTGATGTATGCAGAATTCATAAAAAAATATAGTTTATTTTTCAAATCGCATACTATAATATATGATTTAAATTCATTATTACTCTAGAGCCAGCTGATTTAATAAGTGTCAAATATAATGCAAATATGCAAGGAAAAAGTGCAATTATATCCCATATTATGTTACACATTATAAAATGTGATATTTTTTTTTTAAACACATTTTTACACCAAGTAAAGTAGGTACCTACTAGATATTCTAAACAAAAGAATATTTAAATAGGTAGTTAAAATGTTAATACTTTAAAAATCAAAATGCAATATTTTATAACCTTTATTTTTCATATTTTAGATTGTTGAGAATACAATGTCTAAGACTCTCAGAAAACTTAAAAAAACACCATCAAAATAAAAAAAAATAAAATCTGTAAATATTAAAGTTACAAAAAAAAATTTGTAAAATTGAGTTAGACTGCCTTATTCATGTGCACGTCGAACTCAGTCGAAGTAACAACATAGTATGCCAAAATGCGGGTGTATGTGATTTATTGTTGTTAATATAATATTATCTAGGTATACGTGCTCAGATCTCGGAAGAAGTGTTACAAAAAAAAAACAATAATTTATTATTATGATAATTATTCTTCTAGGAGACACTGTCAACGATTTTTTTCTCCTTTGAAGTTACCTACTAAAATTTATTTATCTTAAATTAAAATAGATAATTTATTAAAAACCCATTAAATATATGCATTTATGAACCAATATGCAATATAAAACTTGGTATTTAAATTCAGTGTGAAATGAACCGTGGACATTTTAAAAACCCCTAGACGTTCATACACTTAGTACAAATATGCAAATGCATATTATAATTTCGGGCAGTAATTATTACGATACAATAATATTAAAACTTGAAACAATTTCGATTAATCTCAATTTTTTAGTCTAAAATACATACTCTCGTATGTGAAATTAAATAACGCTCATCGTATAATATTACTAAATATTCAGGTAGAACATATTTTTACGTTTAACAACACAATTTCAGCTGTTGCAGAATGTTTATAATACAGCATCCCATAAAAACCTGTTTGGAGGGTGCGTTCTTCTATATAAAGGACACAGATTTCGTACCTTTTTTTTTTTAAATTCAAGGAGAAATATTGTATGCCTTCAGCCTTCTCATATTGTATTATGATAAAATAAGTAGATGTATTGTAAAACGATTTTAGAAAACATATTGATTTATGGTTTTATGTTTGATTTCGTTGCTAATGGTTACGTTTAGACTTTAATTTTTTCCTACAGTATTATAGTAATTTAGTACAAATAGGTACTTATTATATATTATATTTATTGTTACCCTTATACATAATAATACAAAATTATCAAATACATTGTAATATACAACTAATATACAACGTTATACAAGTAGGTATAAATCTACGAATTATCTATAGGTACAAACTTTTTGATATTTATCAAATTATTACAATTTTATTATGCCAATATTATTATGTATGGTTGTATCGTTATAATATAATGGACTGCAAATAAATGTATTTATACGTTTAGAATATTATAAAATCAAATTACTGTAATTATATACCCCTTCCAGTCTGAAAAGATTACGACAAAAATAATTACTTGCACGTCGTTCGTATATATAGACAATTTACATACAATCCTAACAGGCAACAGCAAAATTGTATACCTACCTAGGTACTTTTTTCATTCCACCACACTAAATATTTAGCGCTATACAATTATTAATTATTATTGTTAATTAAAATACGCGAGATATTATCGTAATTGTTATTTCTCACGAACACGTTTGTCGTATCAGTGCGGTGTACATGAAATTTTAAAATCATAAACACTTCCTTAAAAAATACTCTCAAAACGTAGTAAACGTATATGGCAGTGACTTACGGTTTGACTTTACGTCCTTTTCTCCTGTGCCAACTGTCTGCGATGGCTTTGCTGATCACGGCCTTTTTTCCCACCAGAGTCCGCCCGAATTTAATCGCTTTTTGCCTAGCGGATTGCGCCGTTCTCTTGCGCTCGTCCTCCGGTAATCGTAACACTTCGGCCATTTTTATATGGATACAATATAAATACTATGCATACAAAATGTTTACCGAAAATATAAGACGATCGGGAATGACGACGTTGTATAGCGAACGACAATGATTTAATATAATTATAATATATAAACGTATATATAATAAAGTGTATACTAATCGATATATAGTCTTAAAAAACGAATAACGATTAAAATCACGATACGCCTATATTTAATACTATATTTTTTTTCATTTAATACGCGTGCTTAGAGACATTATTATTATACCTGCGCAGCCGTCTGCAGATACGCGTTCGACGACGGACGGTGGACGACACGAAGAGCAATCGAAACCCGAACGCTCCACGCCGCAACGCACACGGCCCCTGTGGTATATATACCTATTAGGTACCACTCACCAATAACCACTGCGTCGAACGGACAAACAAGTGCTCTGCCGAGGCGTAGATCCTGGCTGGAGTGCTTGCACGTCGGGGGACTTGACCGTTCTGTACAATAATAACACGACGTGCTCCGGCGGCGGCATGCGGTTAGAGTATAATATTTTTTAAATCATTGTATAAGTAATAATTAGGGCCCGGATTTATATGTATTTGCATGTTTTTTTTCTAACAGTCCAAAAAGTAACTGGATAAGCTACAAGTTTGAATTATAGTCAATAGATCTGGGATACAAAGTTTTACTTTGCATATTTTTCATTTTTCAAGGTGTACTGCATATTTCTGTGTTTTACGGGTTTTCGTTCCATATATAGGTAGAATGGTTTCAAAATGCATTTTTTTCACATATTTTATATTTTTTGATATGTACTGCATATTTCTGTATTTTAGTGTTTCATACCCATTTGTTTTACTATTGTTCGTTGGTTTTTCCGGGCGAGTCAACATTAAGGAAAAACTATTTATTCGATGTAGGTATATGAACAAACCATACCGTTGTCTAAATCCGCGATTTCATTTCAAATCAAAAAATATGGAACAAAATCATCTAATATAATGCGACCATTACAAATGGGTACACGTATTCCTAATGCTCTTAATTTAATTATTCGTTTAAATGCATTTTTGTTTACATATTTTTGCATATTTTAAGTGCATATTTGAACGATAATGGTGTATAAATGCATGCATATTTCGTACATTTTAGTGCATATTATTCCGGGCCCTAGACTAATAATATTATGACTGCAGATCTGCAGGCTGCAGCGGCAGTGTTTGGATTTTCCACGAAATAAAGAAAATTGCAACTCGCTGTTGTAAAAGAGTAGGAAAAAAGATTGCGTTAGATTTTGCTATTGCGGTAAGAAAGAAATACGTTAATATTATTTAATTATGTATAGGTACTGTTACTATATAAGTAATAGAACGACTAACTTGTGCGTCAATCAGCCGCTCCAATATACCCGTTGGATACGTAATATTATACAATATAATATAGGTAATAATCAAATAATATGTCATACACCTGCAGCTGCACGGTGCACTATACTTACTCTATACTTACTTCGAACAATTTCAAGAACAATATTGCCTTTAAGTGTTCAGGTTTTCTACGAATGTATGCAATATACACAGACGATTATTACAAAATACCTACAAAACATTTTCTGAAAAGCTATCTAAATAGTGGCTACTGTATATAAAGGGCAGTGTCGGCCGAGGCCCAGTGGTGGACTGCAGGGACCCAGTCTGCCCACTATTAATGAAAACAAATCGGCCCTATACTATAACAACGTAAACTTTTAGAACTTAATTTTTGACTTTAGGTTACTGGCCAATATTATTATAATCAACAGGTGATAAATGTTTTTAAAATTAAAATTTATTAGAAGTAATATTAATTTTTTTGTTATTTGTATTGTACTTTAAATCATAAATAAAAGATAAAATGTAGAGTAGGTATAGTATAAATGTGATGGATAGATTGATAGATAGATGGATCATTATTACTTAGGTACCTAGACGATAAATTAAGGAATAATTATATTTGTTTGTGTGGGTAACTCATAGTAAACTTATTTAGGTACAACTATTTATTTAGTTGTACTTGAAGCGACAGATCTTAATAATGATTGTATTGAGTCATTGCAGGCAATAGCCATATTTTTTTTTTACATATTTTGAAGTTGAAACAAATTTTTAGTATTTTAAAGCAGTATATTTTTTTAAGTACTTATTTCGATGTATTAAAATCAAATTTTTGATGAGTAGTTTAATGTTTATGGGTTCATAACCACGGGCTCAGATTTAAACACCCTAAAATATCAAAAATGCATTTTAACCGTATAATAATGTCCTTACAAAATGACCGAAAAATTGTTTTAACAATTCTTGAGCAAACAAAAATACGAACTTAATGAAATAAACGCGGTAATATGGTTATGATGTAACACCTACTTACCAATTACTTATAACTGAACGCATATAACAGCCGTTAAACTGTAGATACCTAGATAAAAACGTTTACGACGTATCGAATTCATAAATAATACCAGATCGACCAATTATGAATGGTTGAAACAAAATGTTTTTAATTAAATGTTCCAATGAAATTTAATCTAAAAATATATACCATGTATAAAATATGTGCACTAAAAAGTAAAAATTTACAAAATTACATAAAAATTCGAATAATTGTTGCTCAAAAAACGTCAAAACTGATAAAAATGCAAAATAAAAGTTTAAGTTTTCAATTATTTGATGTATGTAACGGATGTTGTACTTGAAAAGCATTGCCAGGGGATTTCTAAATAATAAAGCATTTTGCCTTAAAATTCGGGCCCTATAGTTATAAGTATTTAAAGTTTAGTTGAGTGGAGTGGATCATGTTGGTCTACTACCGTTTACCAAGGTGTTCTAAATAGAAGAGGTCCAAAAAAATCATCAACAATAATAATATTATACCAGGTGGATTAATTTGTACCAGCCGATGGAACATAATGTGACACCAACCCACTGTGCAATTGTACAGTAGCACAGTGGCCCAGTCCGCTCCTGCCGGGGCACTTCTGTTTTATATTTTTTTTTAGGGTCTTGTTAAATTGATTTGGTCCATATAGGGAGCAAAGTATTTTTCGAAATATTTAACCGTACGTGATTTTTTGGCACAATTTTTTTTTACAGGGCTTCCGAGGGCCTTTGGTGTGCCAGGCGCCCAGGCCGATACTAATGGAAGGTCAAACCAGATATCTTAAAACTTAAAAAAGGCATATTGATCAATTTTACATTTTATTGATTTCAATAATTTCATACAGATACCCATACTTGTATTAATAATAATTATTTCATTATTATGGTAATATAATATTTAATTTATAGATTCGTTTCTTTTATATAATATATATATATTATTAACGTCATACTTATACAGCATAATAGAGTGTATTCATAGGCACAAATTTAGGGGAAATAATCTATTTCAACAAATATTATAAGTAGTATGCCTACTACTAGATATTTTTCCACTGCAAGGAAAATTGAATTGAGGAATTATAAATCTGTTTTGTTAGAAATTTAATTACATTTTTTTTTTTTTTTTTTTTGATTGTGTGATTCATTGGTGGTAAACAAAGCGTTACGAAAATCGGCCTCGGAGATCGGTTGGAATAAAAAATGTTGTAACTAGCCCAAAAACATATCTATTTAAAAAAATTATGAAAGACAAATATAAATACAATTAACAATTCAATAGGTAAGTATTGACAATTAGATATATTATATTATTTTCTATATATGATATTTACAATCTAATATTCTGTAAAGAACAATAAGTGAATGTGAAAAATGATGATAAAATATATACGAATGAGACTTTTGATGGAAGAAGCCACCCATCGATGACACTAGCACTATAACAACAAATTGTATTAATTACAATAATACACGTGGGTATTATATTATATTTCTTAAGACGTGAATGGTGAATCTAAAAATTAATGTTATGAACATTTCAGGACAACGAATCATATTGTTTAATATTATATACAAGTGTTTTAATTTTAGTTGCCTAATACTCTATGTATACCATTTACAGTTTGACTATTAAAAACCTGGGAATTTGCATTGCTGCATACAGTAGTCATCAAGTATACCTTTTGAGTAGATCACTGTAATGAGTGTAATGGATGTGTTAAATTTGAGTTTAATGATAAACCGTATTTAATGAGAAAGGTATATTTTATTCCGATTATTCTGTAAAGTCTGGTACTTTATACTTTTGACCTTCTAAAGTACCTTATAGGTATAGGTACTAATTTGGTTAAATTTGCCACACTCTCAATGTTGAATAACAAAGTATTTGTCCACTCCAAAATAAGATGACAGATACAATAATAAAAAAAAAAATAAACACATCGATGTAGCTTACTAGCTTGTATAATAAATAAATGATCACCCTGAGCCTGAGCCCTGAGGCCAAAAGTCCTGTAGGCTGAGGGACAACTGAAGTAACTTAAATTTGACAAGAAAAATAGCTTTTGTGTAGGTACTTAAAACAATTAGGGTATGACCTGAAATTAATAAGTGAAACCACGAAATAAGTAGTTCGACAAACACATGAGTTTAAAGTTTATTTTTTAATTATTGCCTATTAATCCTATACCTACTATCCAAAGGTTTTTTCACACCTGTTTAAATAATATCTGGTTGTAATTGAGAATTATACGATTCTAAAATCACGATGACCAGCTGATGTAGATGTAAGCCATATTTACTTATATAATATACTTAATATTAAGAAGATGTCAGCGCACTTTTTGTTTTCTCTCTCTGGCCCACACGCTACATAAACAAAACGCATTTACGCAGAATTAATTTTTCTATGTTTTTGAAAGCCGAATACAAAGTAAAACAACAATAAAATATTAAATCGATATGAAATTCCCTCAAAAATATTTTTCTCTATCTGTTTCGTAATGAGTGATTTTACTCTTAGAAAAAATGATTCTGCATTAATGCGTTTTATCTATGTTGTGCGTGGGTCAGAGAGAGAAAACAAATAGTGCGCTGACATCCTCTTAAATAAATTTAATTTTTATCTTCACGGAGGTTTAAAAATATCTATATAATCACATAAGTTTATTAGATACCTACTGTTGATCGATTTTGCCCAAAGCCATATGTTAGTTATTTCAACCAGAGAGTACTTTAGAACTTGTATTCAATATTGCATAAAAGGTGCCGAAAATAATTTAGGAATAATATATACTAAGGTAACTGCATGGTAAGGGGATGTTTTCATAGTATTCATAGTATTAAATCCATAAGCCTTGCTTTCAACCCTATAGACTCTATAATACATCATACCAAAGGTGGGAAAGTTAATGAAAATAATTAACTGTGGCAAGTCAAGTTAATCAAGTTAAATTACCTTCAGTTAAGTTAAAAATTTAACAAATACAAATTTAACTAGATAAGTTTAAAGTTGGGATAAAAAATAAACTTAAAAAACCTCAGTTCAAAAAAATGAATTTTTTTCAAGTTACAATATTTTTAAGTCATCGAGTTTAATACTGTGTAAAAAATTAGATTACCATTATAATATATAAATATATAATCCGAAAAAAATGACCAAAATCGAAAAAGATTCATCGAATCAGTATTGTCTAGTTGGTTCCGCAAACACGAAAATAAAACTAACTTAACTGCATGACAATAATAATTAACTAAAAAAAGTTAAGTTATAAGTAAATAATTAACTAGTTAATGACCACCTTTGCATTGCGTACCTACCTACATATATTGTACCTACGTGTTCGAACACGCGTGCAAAGAACAAAAATCTTTTAAATATATGACATATAAAGGTATTGGTACATTGTAAAAGTAATATCTACTAATTCACTAATAATTAAAATTACAAGCCATTCGCAGTAATGGTTCATACTCTGCTGAGAACCACTGACGCAGAACTCTCACGCGTATAAATATAATATTATTTATGTTACGGTCCAAGTGTAAAATATATGGTCATTGTAAACACTGTCTTGGTATTGTATACATTACCTGAGTTCTTCGATCTTGTGGATAAATTATATACATAGCAAACATTTTATATAATGGCCAGCAGTACTGAAAGTGCCAAGTGAACAAAATGTATATAATACTACGCGCTTAACGTACGTTTTGTGATTTATTGACGTTTATTGACATTTATAAATTTATTACAAGCCGATCCTGCTCGGCGTTGTCCGTAAAAATTAAATGCCCGTGGATTTACCCGTTCTTAAACTCCGCTAAATGTAAGCTGTAGTTACTTAACTGCACTATGCTACACTTAAACAAAGTTCTTTAGGTAATTTCGACCAAACATAAAATACAGGTCTAAAATGAAATCCAAATAATAACTACCTATTTTATTTTTTGTAACCGATGGTAACAATATATAAAAAAAAATATAATTTGTCATGAGTCAACTATACATATATTTTAACATTTTGTGTTTAAAAGTAAAAAGTAACGAGTACCTATGAAATAACAAAGTGGTCTAAACACTACGGATCTTTCTAAATCTATTGACAGAAATTTTAAGAAAATATGTCGAAAATTGTGTATTTGCATAACGGTCGTCCATTGTAGACCTTTGGTTTTTGCCAGGCATCTGCACGGCATTGGAAGTAGATTTACCCTGTCTTAAATTCCCTTAAATGTAAAATAGGTACAAAAATATTTATTACAGTCGTTTTGGTGGCTTCGACCAAAATATATTATAAAATACAGGTCTAAAATGAGATACAATTGTTATAAAAATTGTATTACAAATGAATGAACATTTTTCTATAGTAAAAATTGTTTTGCTTATAATAGGTACCTTCCATATACTTTCAACATTTATTGTAAGTCACCATGAGATCTATCTACAGTCTACATCTGGTATTTTCATTATTTTATGGATTGTTCGATTTTATTCCTTTGCAGAGTGTTCTTTCTGAAATATATTTTATTTTATTATAGTTTAAATTTCTACTTTTTGAACAGATTCAGTTTTTTTTATATGCATAGAAAGAGTTGTGTAAAATTTGTTTTCGTCGAATATTCAACAGTAACATTGCGTTTGACCAATATTTATCTATCTACTTTCAAAACAGAAATCATGAAATTATTAAAGAAATATATATTATAGCTATATATAGATGTATGCAATGTTTACAAATATAATATACATGTGTTTGCGGAATGCCTAAAACCACTGTGTTGAACCATCTGGTGCCCAGCAGGTGCAAACATTTGCAAGCACCCCTCTCCACCCCTTCCAAATGGGAAGAATTATGAGATGTAAGCCTACCTGCAAATCTTAAAAGACGTATAATACATATATAGAGCATATTATCGTTATAAAAACCATAGCACGCTACTCGATATATTTTCCCTCTACAAGGAAAATCATAAATATGTTTTTGTTAATTTAAGTACCTAACCATGACCACGAAAACCTTACAAAAAATCGGTCAGAAAAAAAAAGACGTGTACCCAGGCCAAGAACATATTTACGTCAAAATATTATTGTTATTTATAGCGACACTGTATTGGACGGGTGCATAATAAGTATATAGTGTTTATAAACACAAAAATCGCTTATTATATTTGAAGAAATAATAACGAAACGTATCTGTCTACCGAAATACGAGTGGAATCAGAGAAGACATATTATTATATTTTATTATCGGACGATTATAATATTACGACGCGTACATAGCATAACGAGGGGCCTTGGGCGAGCGGTACAGAACAGATCATCGAGTGTATAAAGTACTATAAACACATTATAGGCGAACACAGACGGACCATACAGACCAACAAAACATGTTTTTGTTAATAAGTATAAGCGTATAACCACGAAAACCTTGCGAAAAATCAGTCAGACAAAAAAGACGTGAACCCAGGCCAAAAACATATTTATGTCAAATGTCAATTGTTTTTTATAGCGACTCTGCGTATTGGACGGGCGCATAATAAGTATAATATAGTGTTTGTAGACACTATTTATGGAAAATGATGGCAAGTTAAAATAATGTCAATTGATGCTGTGATCAAATGAGTGCTAGAGATAAATTCAAAATTCAAACATTTTATGTTAAACTGATAAATTGATCGTAGAAATGGAAAAACAAAAATACTTATTTATGATTAGACAAAAGATTTAGTTTTTAACTGAATAGATTTTAAACGACGAAGAAATAAAAATAAAGGTAAATAATTCAGTTGAAGCCTATAAAACTGATTTCGAATTTGCGTGTATGCACTAAAGATACTGTGCCTAGGGACGGATCCAGGGGAGAGCCTAGAGGCCCAGCCCCCCCCCCCCCCACCCCTCAGACATATTTTTTTATAATTCTACAGATCCTGATGTAAATATATATTTCAAATCACATATATATCTGATAATATAATTACAATATATTATTATATGTATCTTAGTTCATGGTGGACAGTGATATATTAAATAACAAATAAACAAAATCTAAACTTCTTTTCACATTGTCACGCTTTATATATTAAATAATCAATAATTTATTTATCACATTGACTACCTATACCTAGGTACTATTACTGAGTTCATGAGTTATGACAACATTTTCAAATTAATAAAAAAAAAAGTACCTATAATATTTTATTATAATTGTATTTGTGTTGTAAAAAAATTGTTGCCCCCCTCCCAGATCTTTGCTCTGGGCCCATGCCTGACTGTGCGATAGTGTTAACCCGGGCCTGTTTATACCGACCCTGTATTGGACGGATGCATAATAAGTATATAGTGTTAATAAACACAAAAATGTATTATTATATTTGAAGAAATAAGAACGATATTATGTATCTGTCTACCGAAATACGAGTGGAATCAGTGAAGACATATTATCGTATTTTATTTTCGGACGATCATAATATTATTACGACGCGTATATCGTATAACGAGGGGCCTTGGGCGAGTGGTATAGAACAGCTCATCGAGTGTATAAACACATTATAGACGAACACTGACGGACCGTGAATGAAACGATAGATTATAATATTATTTTTCTTTGTTCCACCCGGTTCGCCATATAGTACGCGTTTTGCACGACGACTATATACTTATTTACGCCGTTTTCTCCGGCACATTAAAACCCAACTCTACCGCACACACAAACACACTCAACAGGCGTCACGCCTCGTGGATAAGCGGTCGCGGCGCGTTGTGAGCTCGTCTTATATAAATACAAATTGCAGTAATAATAACATTTAGCATTTTGTGGGGCGTACCTAAGCTAGTATATACAGTAATAATGGCTTATACGCAGTGGACGCGGTCACTGAACGATGCTACACATATGTAAGAGGAGGCCGAAGGTTACGACTTGTAATATTAAAAGTGAGCTGCTGCAGATTTCGCTGTTATTCCTGTGGCACGCGGCTTTACAAAATTGAAGAGGGAGCGATGTGATGGGGCGGGGATTAGGACATCAAAATACTGATATATCATAAATCTACGTTTTAATCTCCGTCGTCGGAAAAGTGAAAAATTAAGAGCTACGACTCGCGCTGTAAAAAAAATATTTAACTAATTAACTCGATTCACTATAGGTACGAGTCACTAGTAGGTAGGCAGTTGGTATAACCTACTCGCGCATATACAGGGTGTAACAGAAAGAACTGACTTTTGTTCTAATTATTATTTAAATTTTTTTTTTATACTAGTATATTATGTATAGACACTTGTGCTACAGGTGTAATAAAAAATAATACTGAAAATAAAAAAATTTTAATTTGACTTGATTTTTTTGAATAAATTCAAAATAGCCAATTTGTGAATCTGATTATATGAACGATTTGGATGGTAAAAACATTTATCTTAGTCGAATAATTTATATTTTAGAATTTGTTAAAATATTAATATTTTTTTGATTAAATTAATTTGGAACGCAATAACTTTTTTGGAAATTTGTTAACGTGGATATACTCTTAAAACTATTTACTAATCATATAATTTTAACAATTTTTATCTTACGTTTAAGTAGCATCAATTTTTTTTTTTTTTGGGGGTCAGTTCTTTCGGGTTACACCTTGTATTACGCTTTTATGTAGATTTTCATTTTATAATCTGCAGTATAATAATGATTATAATAATATTACAGTGGCCAGTAAAATTAAATTGGTTTTGAGATTCCGTGGACTAACGAGTGATTACCAAAATATGGCGACACGATTTTGAAAAATATATTCTATTTGAAAGGTCATTAATAAATCGGATATCTATGCAAATAATGCTCCCCTCTGATTTTATATCTATAATAATAATGTTTATATCAACAATTAAAGTGTATTAAACATTTTTAATATTTAAATTTATTATATTTATATAATTTTTGAACACAATTTTTATATATTCATATCTTGCGCATTTTGTTTATCTTTTGATAGTATTATTAGTATGTATATATTTACTATTTTAATTGATTATTTTCAACCATATTACTTTCCTTAATCGCGTGGTTTCCAATTAAACTTGTACTCGCACAAGTGGTAACATATATTATAGGTAGGTACATAATATACATTTTGCGGAAACGAAAATTAAATCTATTTTAGTTTTGGCGGAAACGATATGGCAGACGGAAACAGATTTTTTTACGGAACCGACACAAATGTGTTGATATTACTCAACTTATCTAAACTTTAAATGAATATTTAAAATGCGATTTATTTGATGTTTTTACAAAAATATTTCTAGGAAAGTATTCTGCACTACTGTTTATTTATTATATTAAGGAATTAAAAATAAAAGTGAGGTAAAAAAAAATTCAAAAATCGTTGAAATCTGATTTCTGATAGTCTGCTATAGATATTAACACTGACGTATGAATAAGTACCTACTATAGTATACTCATTACTCAGTGTTCGGACTTATCTAGATAAATTTATTTAGATGAATATCTAGATAATTATTTGTTCATCTTTTATCTTATCTAGATAGTTACAATAGGTCATCTTAGATAATTTTTTTACTAATCAAAATAAATTCATCTAGATACATTTTTTATTAATAAAAATCGCAAAATTGTACAAATGCATTTTTAAATATTTATACAGATTCTCAAACAAAGTTTATGGTTTATAAATAATGTAATTATTTTTATTTATATCATTATTATTATGTTCCTAGTGCCCAACTAAAATATACCTAAATTTAAAACCATTTAAAAAATAATTGTATCTTTTTTTTATCTAAATAAAAAAGTATTTATGTTTATCTTTATCTAGATAAAAAGAGTACTTATCTAATCCGAACACTGGGTATACTACATCTATATAGTATAGTAGGTATTTTTAGTAAATGGTACATTTTTAAACAAGTTTCAAATTAACTAAGTGCATTATATTATAATGTATATAATCTATATTATGCGTATCTACATAATATTATGTTAATAATTATAATCTAATATGCGTTTAATTTATCATAAGTAGATACCTAGGTACCTATAGATAATAATACACTTTTCTACACCGTAGAGACAAAGACCTACGTCCTACACGTAAATTGCTTCACTCGAGAGACTGGTGTGCTGTGCAAAGTACCTACGAGTTGGTCAACGTTTTAAGATAAAGTTCAAGTGATTGGTATCCTATCCTGCTCCAATATTTTGATTGAGTATAATAAAGTAATCATCCTTTATCATTGAAATAAATCATACAAATGTCGTCAAAATTTGAACTTCGAACAGTTATTAAAAAAGTATTGTGAATTTGTTTTTTAAATGCTGTAAGAACAATTTATTCACGAAGTAAATACATAACTTAAATTTTATTTTTCTACCTTCCTATTATCTATATAATATATATTGTATACATCTTATAGATAAACCTCTGAATTAATAGTTTAACGCGTCTATTATGGCTCTCTATATATACATTTTTAAGTAAAATGTATTTTCAATACCTATAAAGTTAGAACACTAAAAAAACATACACTTCCAAATAATAAAGGATACTATATATAATACTGTATTAGGGTTATCCGTATGTATATCTGCAGTAACTTTTTTACAAACGTTTTTTTGATAGACTAGAAAATCACCCTAACCCACTAATAAAAGAGCTTTCTCGCTGCCCGGAACTCCACTACGTAAACTCAAAAGGAAATGCAGGTGACGTGACCAATTAAATTAAATATCCCTTATCTCAATCACCATAAACAAAACACCAAGCTAAGTGTCACAAGTATATTATGATGGGTGGCATCTTATTCAAGAAATCAATGTTTTTTTTAACCCTTATCCTATATGCAAAGGTGGGCATTAACTAGTTAGTTTATTTTCTAATCAACTTATGAACTTAACTAGTTTAATTTACAGTTGAAATAACTTAGCTTTTCTCAGTTGATTTAAAAAAAAATCCATCAAGTTAAAAACATTTTGAAATTTTTCGTTTATTCGTAAATATTACTATGTCAGTATAAAATAAAAATAATCCAATACAAAAATACAAACATTTCTGTTCTTTTTCTTGATAACATAATTTTGTGTATATTCATATATTTTATTAAGTTGTAAATTATATATTATACGAGTCGCAATTATAAATGTTTTTAAAAAATTAATCATTTTAAATTATAAATTGACAATTGTTATGATTTAATGTTATATTACTTATATTATTCAATCGCTATATGATATAAAAAAATATATTTGTTAAATTATTAATTTGAGATGAGTACAGTTTAAATTAGTAAATAATAGTATAAAGTAAAAGTAAAAGGGTATACTGCGTACAATGTGATAAAAGTTCAATAAAATTGTTTTTTATAATTTATAAATTAGAAACTAAAAAGACACATTCACTCTTTATGTGGTTAAAAAAATTAATAGATTAACTTTTTTTAAACTGAGTTAAGTTAATATTTTTTTCTATATTAACTTTTAACTTATCAAGTTAAATTTATAATTTGTTAACTGTTAACTTTTAACTTATCGATCTTGTTTCCTCTTAACTTAACTTACTTGAGCTAATTATTTTCATTAACTTGCCCACCTTTGCCTATATATGCTTATTGAACAAAATTGTATAGATTGTGTATGTGCGTTTGTGAAATTAAATAAAAATTCCAAAAATCAGAATTTGAATAAATTCAACATTTAACGAAACACGTGGGGATGAGCGTTCTCGGTGAATCACCCAGTATGATATATTATAACGATTCTAACTATATAAAATTATCATAATACGGTGGGAAAAAGTACGGCGAACACAACAATACACACGCATTATATTATTATCACAGCGGACGTTAGATATCCATTAAAACGGACAGTCGGTACTTCGGTAGTACTGTTTTACTGCTGGTAAAAATCGGGATGAGTCACACTTCGAGTGCAGCCCGCACACTGCACAATAAAACACGTCCAGGACACAAACATAATAATATTAATATATATATAGGTCCACCGTAGTTCCTGCCACTCCCGATTATCAAAGTAACAACCGTAGGCACTTGTTGTCCCTATATATTCCACGCAGACTATATATGATATAATTATAATGATTATGATGATAACAGTAATAATAATATATTACAGTATTAAATACTGCAGATTCCTACCTATATAATATAATATTATGATATATTGTCCATCGATCGCTTGGCTGGTTTACGTATAATAAAATGTTGTTGTCGGATGGCCTGATTGTTCGAAAATAAATTGATGTAATTACCCTATAGGTAAATCATATAATATTAATAAAATAATTACAGTATTATTAAGTATTCGAATACTTTGAAAAAATATTTTTTATTTGTATTTTTATTCTAGAATATCTACTAAATACTTTTTTTAATTTTCGCGGTCTACTCCAAATTCCAATTACTAATATTTTGGAATGTACTTTTTTAAATTTTGTTTCTAAAATATTATTTTAAAATGTTATTTATTTAAAATTCTAACTTCTGATAATTTATAAAGAAGGTTTCGCCAAAATACAAGCAGATAACTGCAGAATGACTAAACAATGAAACAGCCCTCACTCCCATAGGTATAGCATACACAAGACGCTGATCGCCACTGGTTGGATTGTCATTTATCTTGAATCTTTAAGATATAGTCTTTCTTCCTATTTAATGGGTGGTACTGTGGTAGTGATTTATAATTTGAATGTAAGATATTGGTATTAATGTTATTCAACTTTTTTTTTTTAAATTTATACAATCTGCATGTATAAAACATTTTTACAATAAGCACAATAGATACAGACCAGAGGGATACATAAAGGGTTTGGTACTTTGTTTATTATACAATAATAGTACTCATGGTGTGGGTAGTAGTGGTTAGTCGACTTGTTATTGAATTTATTGAATTAGGTATTCATTGTAAATTATTTATTTATTGAACTCAAAAAAAGTATTTGTGTGAGTATTTTGAATACTTTTAAAAGAAAGTATTTGAAAAGTATTCTTAACAAGACTGGTTATAATTATAAAATTATGACAAAATAATTTTAAAAAGTTGAAAAAATAGATTAGAAGTCTAAAACTGAGGGAAATTGCCTACCCGCCGCGGCCGTATAAAACAAAACTCAATCTAAAAAAATTTAAAATTCACATAAAGACATTGGTTAAAAAGATTACAATAATTTGACAATATTTATGGTTAAAGAAGCATTGAACCAGTGGACTCCAGAATATTAGTCTTGACATACTTAGGTATAATAACTATAAATATTAAAACAGCGTAATAGTATAAGAGATAATAATAGTACTAAAGGATAAATCGATAATTATTACTCAATTGTCTACAATGGGATGAATGACATTTTTAGCGTGCCCAAAGTACAATTTTTGAAACTAAAAAAAATGTTTATCAATTATTTATTTTTACAATATTCTGACGCTAAAAATAGAATTTTAAAAGAATTAATTAATATACATTCGACTTATAGAGCTATTTGTATATTATATATTGTATGTATATTATTTGATTAATATTTTCATGCTTTTATACTTTATTTAATTTTCTCACTTAAAACGATAAAAAAATATAATTTTTTTTATACAGCTAGTAGTTATTACTTATTAATTATTATATATATTGTCCTACGTGTAACAATGGCATATTATTTTGTTCGATGTGAAAGTGAATCTAGTTGGTGAATTCGGGAGGTCAAAATATAGGTAAAATAGGTCGAAATTCCCAATAGTTTTCAAAAGCACCGGGAAAAACAACATAAAAATTATAAAAATTACAAAATCGATTTTGGTTTCTAATGTAACTCTAAAACTAATGACCGTAGATACTAACAATTTTCACTGGTTGCTTATATTGACATTTTCTATACACGATGAAATTTCAAAAAATTTTGATTTGTTTTTAACTGTTTACGAGCATTTTCAGTTTCCAATCTTTTATAATTTTTTTTTTTTATGAAAGTCAAATTAAATTTTTATGAGAGTTTGAAGTTCAAATTTTGCTTATCACCATGGAAACGAATAAAAATATTATTATAATATTAATTCAACTTACATAGGCTATACCAAATAAAATATAATAACAATACCTATAAAATATCCAGACTGCTGACTGACAAGCCGTCTCCGCTCAGAATCGTTTTTCTTATACAATGTATTACCTATATCATTAAATTCAAGTTTAATACAATCCATTATTCATTGACCACCTGTAACCTACTGTACAGTAGAGCGACGCATCCACTTACCCGCTTTTTACATAAATTATTTTCTTTGTGTGCATTCAGTGTTAATATTATCATTATTTTGTATTTCCTAATACAATAAAATTCCATACATGTAAAATTAAGTATATAATATACATTTTTGATAAGCAAAAAAAGAGTTATTTGGTCAATTAGTCCAAGAAAATTTCGTTCAAGCTGCGTAGGAGGTAAATGGATATAAAAAGGTTGAGAACTGTTGTTGTATATAGTTGGTCAAAATTCTAAATATATGTTGCACCCATAAGCATTGTCTCATAGTCCTAATTACCTATAATTTAGAATATGTACGTAGGTACATTACAGTACTTTTAAAAGTGTAAATGCTTAATATTATAATGATTAGTATTTATTACACAATATAATAATCATGAATAGGTACTTGAAATAATATCCACCTTACACTTTCTCTTTTAGGGTACCTACACTAAGAATTTATTTCAATTCGATATGTATAATATATGTAGGTATACCTACCTAGGTATTTAAGTATCCAAATATTTGTTATCCAGAAAAGTTTTTACTGTACAGAAAAACAAACATCACTGTAAAACTAAATACCAAATTAAACATTCCTTAAACACAACCTAACTAGAGAAATGTAGTTAATATAATTATATAATTCTAATATAATTAAATTAGAATACCACCTAACTGTGGTGTTCTTCAAACATAGGTGCACATAATATTCTTGACGCAAGCCCGTTTTTCATTAATACATAGGTAGGTACATAAATAAATAAACTATAGTCTATAACAGATAAAAAAGAGTTATTAAAAGAATTTATTTTCAATGGACATTACGCAAAAATGCTTTATCCGTAGCCCCCAGTTTTTTAATCAAATTTTAGTTTAAAATATTAATTATCGAGGTTTGTGATGCTGACACAATATTAGCTCCCCAAAAAAATGTCCCTAGTTGCACCAGTGGGTAAGTGGAAGTCGCTCTGATGTACAGTACAAGTGGGTGACTTTAATGAATGTGGTGTTAAAATTGAATTCAATGACATAATGTCAATGTATACGAAAAACGATTCTGAGCGGAGACGGTTTGTCAGCCGAGGATATTTTATAATATAATATATTTATATTGTTATTATTAATACGGTAGTCGGTAAGTTAAATTATTACTATAAAATTACAAAAAAATAACTAAAATCTTTATTCTTGATTGTTTGATATGTGACTTCGTACAAATTAATAATAAATAATTAATAATTAATAACTATACAAGCTAAGTTTATGTATATTTTTTAGATTTTATGGTTACAGAATTAACTACTTACGTGCAACCTTGTTTTATATTTTCAATCCTTAGCTAATAAAAGTTGAACATTTTATAAATTTTTAACAACAAAATAATTTGTAAATAGTCAACTTTGATAACAAATTTTGATAATTGATTAGGTAAGTATGTCAACATTTGAATTTTAAAAGGAAATAAATAAAAAGGTGGGTAAGTGGATGTCCCTCTGCTGTACAGTAGGTTAGAAGTGGGTCACTGTATAATGGACAGTATTAAATTTGAATTCAATGATATAATATCACTGTATAAGAAAAACGATTCTGAGCGGAGACGGTATATCAGTCTATGTATTAGACATATATATACTTATCTATGGTATTAAAAAAAATCGACCTATAATAGGTACCTATAATAAACTCCAAATTAATCATATCATAATATCTATTAGGTACTTATAACGCGTTATACATCAACAAAAAACCGTGGTACTATCATAGATATATAATAGTATACTTTAGAAGTTTCAAGTACCCACGAATAATATTATACAATCACAACAAAATAACTAAAATAGTAATCCTAGGTTTTTAATATGTAATTTCGTCCAAATTTGTACTTAAAATGACTATAAAAATAAACTGTGTAAATGTATTTTTTAGATTTTTTGGTAACAGAATTAATTACTTACGTGGAATCTTTTTTAAATTTTCAATTCTTAGATACAAAAATTGAACATTTTATAAATTTTTAACTACAAAATAATTATTGAATATTAAATTTGATAAATTTTGTCAT
>NC_042495.1:33397312-33403482 GCF_005508785.2 Acyrthosiphon pisum | reverse complement strand
TTTAAATGCTTATAAAAAAAAATTGTGCCTATGTATTTTTAATATTTTTCAACTGATATTGTAACAATATATCAGGAGCTTTGTATTAAATTTATACACTTTTTGACCCAACAGATAAAACTTTATTGATATTTATAGAAAAAAAGTAAGTGGTAAGTGGTTACCCACCTTTTTTTAACTTTAAATACTTATAAAAAAAACTGTGACTAAGGATTTTTAATATTTTTCATCTGTTTTTGAAACAATATACTAGGAGCCTTTTATTAAATTTTCAAGCTTTTTAATCAACAAATAAAATTTTATTAATATTTTTAGAAAAAAAACTAAAAAAAAATGAAAACTGGCAATGTCCGTAAAGAGCTCAAAATATTTTGAAAATTTTATGGTGTATAGAAAATGCTAATATAAGCATTCAGTCAAAATTTCATGTATCTACGGTCATTCTTTTTAAAGTTACACCAAAAACCAAATTCAATTTTGTGAAAAATAGGTTTTGCGTAAAAATTCCCGTTTTTCCTTAATTTTTCTTTTGTTTTTCCGGGCGCTTTTGAAAACTACTGGGAAATTTCAATTTTGACCTCCCCAATGCACCAACTTTCTGATCGAACAAGATACTGAAGTTGAAAATTGTAGCATTATTTCGACTACTTATCGTGTACACAGACACAAAAAAAAAAAAAAAAAAAACACACATCATTGTAAAATCAATACGTTCATCGTTCCACTCAGAATCTAAAATCTTGCCAATGTATTTTTAAGCTAATATCATAATAATGTATGAGAAGCCTTGTGCTAAATTTTCACGCTTTTTGGCCCAACAAATACAATTTTATGATATTTATAGAAAATAAAACTAATAAAATTCAAATTTGAAATTGTCCGTAAACAGCTCAAAATAAGTCAAAATATTTTCAAAGTTTTATAGTGTACCTATAGAAAATTCAGTGAAATGTTCACGTATCTCCAATTATTCGGTTTTTTAATTAAAACAAAATAACAATAGCTCCCTCGCTCCGCTCAAAATCTAAAATCGCCGCATGAGAAATCGAGTGAATATCCAATCTTTTAAAAATATGAACTTCAAACACTCCTAAAAATTTAATTTGACTTTCTTGTAACTTTTTTTTTTCATAGGTAGACAAACTTATGAGTTATGAGGAATCTTCAATTACCTACATTTTTAAATCTTATGTTTAAAAAGGAAACATTTTATGAATTTCTAACAAAAATTAATTTGCTCATTTTCGTGATTTTCACGTGTCTTGTAAAGATTTGAACTTTAAATGCTTATATAAAAAAAATTGTGACTATGTATTTTTAATATTTTCAAATGTGATTGTAATAATATATTAAGAACCTTGCGTTAAATTTTACAAGCTTTCAAAAAAAATAATGTAAATTATTTACTCTGGTATAACCCTAACCGAACTAAAATTCTGCGTATGCTACTATAGATGAAAATTATCTGAAGTGATACTCTAAAAAAATTAAGAGAAACTAGCAAAGAAACTTCAACCCCTATGGCCCTATATTCCTCTGAGTTTTCTGCCACTAATTAACACTAATAATAGTAAAAAAATAGAAATGGAAAAATATAAAATAATATTCAAACGATAGGGTTCTGGGTGGACACACATGGCAAACGGCAGACACATATAATATAAACTTGTAAAATTGTAATGGTTTTAATATTTATATGATAATATAAATATATAAATATATATCGTATAATAAGCTGGGAAGTGATCATTGTTAATAAATAATAATTAATAGTTAGTGCGAATATAATGCTATTGAATAATGAATCGAAAAAAACGGATCCTACTCGAGTCATGTCGTGGTGGTTTCCGCATAAATTCGTGAAAGAAAAAAAAGACCATACATTATATAATAATATTATATCGTATTAAATACCTACGTATAAGTAATTAGGTACTTTGACACGAACAATAGTACAGATTCATTGGCACGATGAAACAATAGCTACGTATGAAACAAATGAATAAATTATAATTACCAGCTATTACACAATATAATACCTATTATTACATACATTGGCATATCGCATATTGCTGTAACGGAATTTTGTGTCGTTTTGCATTGTTCAGCAAATAGAAAAAGATTATAATAAATCGGGTTAATCGAAGGCATTAAAACGGAATTTGCAAGTTTCATATTAAAAAGAAAATCATAAATAATAATTTCACACGTAAAATGCAAAAAACAAAATAATAAGACACCTAACTTAACGTGTCTTAATCAATACACCTACTCAACATAGGCGCAATTAGGGGAGGGGGGCTTTAGGGGCTAAGCCCCCCAAACATTTCCTACATTTTGTTTTAAGCTTATTCAATACCCCCCCCCAAATCCCAAACGCTATTTGGGTCTATGCTACTCAATATTACTTGTATAACATCATAGGCGTGCGCACGGGGGCAGCAGAGGCAGCATATGCTGCCCTTGGACTTTATTTGGGGCTACCGGGGCCGGCAAATATTAAATAATGGGCCTCGGTAAAATTATATTTCCACAAATGATTTTTTTTTTTTTTTTGGTCAAGTATAGATATGAATATTTTATGATTATAGAATTTATCAGTAGGTATGAAACTAATAGACCTGTCTACTATAAAAAGAAATAACCATGATTTTTAATCGTAAATATTATTATCATATTTTATGGTCAACAAATCTAAAAACAAACTGGGTTTTTAACGTTATCGTAATATCGTACACTAATGTCTAATATGCCATGACGATGCTGGCCCGCCACAACATTAATGATAGACGATATTAAATAGCGATTAGCAATTACGTAATTGGACTATTGGAGTTGCACTCGCACATCTTAATATTTTTCGACGTGCGACGTGCTCATTGCGTGTCATGTCCGGTAAACGAAAGGGCGGAGCTGAAAAAGCCCGTGAAAAGAAAAGATTGTTGCTTTTGAATGCGAGCGATAAATGCGATAAACCATATGTTATTACTTTAATTATTATTTTTAAAATATATACCTACTTTATATTATTATTAATGTTTGTTTATTTTATCATATTATAAATAATATTATTAACTATAGGCTTGTGGAAAAGTACACCTTAAGTGGCTTAGTACCTTACTGTACAACTGTTTATCCAAATAAACAATACAACTTTAATTTTGATATCCAATAGCAAGAATAGTAAAACTATGGGCTGGGTTTAATAATGAATTTGAAGAATGGGCCGAATTAATCTCTTGCTGCCCCTGAAACCGGAGTCTGCGCACGCCTATGTATAACATGCATTGACGACGGATCACAAAAAAAAATTGGCACGTAATTTCAAAAACCTTTATAACAGTCACCCATGTCCAAAAAAAAAATTGGAACTGAACATTTTTTAAGTGCTGTATTTAAATGAACTCAAATTTTTAAGTTTCAATATCAATTACTCAACAACAACTAAATAGTACATGTCCTAACCTAACCTATCCTAGTACCTACCAACATTCACGCCTTTATTGTGTATCTGGTGCCATTATTTATATCTATTAAATATTAACCGTATACATTATATTTTGCTCTACATTTCATTCAACTTTAAACTTCAGATACCCTATAATGATTGATCAACCAACATTTATCGATTACCACTGGTATTTCCATTGAATAAACATAAAAAACTTGGAATTTTGTACCAGTGTCCAATCCCTATTCTTATTTTTAAATAAACAATATTTCATATTGTATATTGTATGACATACAATTAAAATAAGTTCATTGTAACAAGTTAGGCAGATTCTGAACATTAAGCAATCAATATAGTTAAAAATAAGAGCTTGCCTAAAGTCAAAAACGTTGATAATTTTCTAAAAAACCAAGAAACAAGACATTTTAAAAAACTTTTCCTATCTTTGGTAAATTTAAATTCAATAAATCTGCATTTGTAATAATAAGCTTTTTACAGCCGAGAAGTGTTTACAAAAAAAAAAATATAAAAATATGTAAGAAATAATATGATAAAAACACATAATGGAAAAGGAAAGAATACTGCTGTATTTTTAATTATAAAATACGGGGAATATATTACTATAGTCTATATTTAATAGGTAATTATTGTGATTTAATAAAGATTCCTTACTTAATTTTAATTTATTTATAAAATAGTGCCTATTTAACAATGTAAAACCTAATTTGATTTACATATAATATTTATTATTGAATTATGAATTTAAATAAGTAGTTTAATATTGTAAACATCGTAGGTGTGAGTAGAAAAAAAGTTATATTAATATGGGGCGGCAGTATGTAAAAGGCAGCATTGCCTTGGTAGTAGGTAGGTTCAGTGGCGTGTTGAACTCAATTTTGGTAAGGAGCAAAAATGTGTACAAGGTGCCCACCTATCCACCCCCCTTTAATAACGGCATTTCCAACTCGGCAAAAAAGTTTAAATTAAAAATTTATAAAATATACGTACATTTGTAACAATTTGTATAATCGGATATGATATTTCTACGATATACATAGTCGCCTAGGAGGCTAGGTATTTTGTGGCAGGGGGACCACTCACCAACCAACAATTTTGAAGGAGCAATTGCTCCAAAATAATACCTTTGACACGCCACTGATTCCTATAATAGGTATGTCTAATACCTAGACTGACAAACCGTCTCCGCTCAGAGTCGTTTTTCTTATACAGTGATATTATATCATTGAATTCAAATTTAATACTATCCATTATACAGTGACCCACTTGTAACCTACTGTGCAGCAGAGCGACATCCACTTACCTACCTTTCTTAAGCTTTGTTTTTTAATAATAATATTGAATTTAACTTATATTATAACTCCATATATTAACGTAGGTAGGTGTTTATTGTTATCACCGCAATTGACAATTCACTTAAGTTTTGACGAAAACGGCGCGGTGTATAATACCTCATGCATTTAAACGGACTTCATTATTCCAATGTCGTCGTTTATCGCAAAGGTGGTGTGGAAATGTATACACAACTACCTGTTGAATAAAGGAATTACTAGGATAATAAGGAGAATACTATAGAGTCTATGAACTCCCCTTAAAATTACCGTCACCCTCAGTGCCAAATGCATATACACCTAACCCTAATACATTAATTTTAGATTCTGATGAGTGGAGCTATTAGACACTATAAAACCTTTTAAATCGGTACCTAAATGCGCTAGTACAGGCAGGGTGGCTATGTCGTCCTTACGACGTTTATACTTATGTTGGGACAATATTATTCACTCGTAGTTCAATATAATATAATATGTGATTGGCTCTGTCCAGACTTTAATGCCGTACCTTAATTAGTTTATGAGGAAGGTGGAGTTAAAAACTGTTGGTTTCGATTGTTCCAAATCAAATGTATGTGTATGATTATAATAA
The DNA here is from genome assembly GCF_005508785.2 of Acyrthosiphon pisum. Lineage (NCBI taxonomy): Eukaryota > Metazoa > Arthropoda > Insecta > Hemiptera > Aphididae > Acyrthosiphon > Acyrthosiphon pisum. The sequence continues at coordinate 33,398,090 of NC_042495.1, read as the reverse complement.
TATTTTTTGCATTTTCGAGGCATAATGGAGGACACACGGCGTCCATATACTTCTATAGTCAAAATAACGTAGAAACCTAAAACAAACACCATTCAGTATATTATGTACATTTATTATCGTAAAAAAATCAAATTTGCAACATTCATAAATTTTATATTTTTATATATGATTTAGAGTTTCATTTTTTCAATAGGATACAGTGTGATTCATTAAGCATAAAACACTCATCATCTCTAAAATATTAATGTTTTTGGAAATATTTTTTTACATAGTTTCAAGTTCTTAAAAAAAAACAATGTTTTTATTAAAAAATTATAATTTAAAAAATTGTTTATCCTTAAATTTTTTAAGTTTTTTACTTTTTTGAATGACAGCATATAGTTTTAATTTCATATTCCAATGTAGAATATTTTTCTAAGTATTTTGATTCATAAAAATCAAATTTAGGGCGAGTAGTTTATGAGTTATAAGTATTTAAAGTTTAAATGGGTAGAGTGGAGTGGTATAGGGTTACCTCGCAAAATGTTTGTCCCCAACTCGGCTTGTCTAAAATTTAAATACTTTTAAGTTTTAACTCATAAACTACTCATCCAAAATTTGATTTTTATGTATCAAAATACTTAGAAAAATATTCTGCTTTGGAAAAATTAAATTAAAACTTTTATGCTGGTCATTTCAAAAAAGTTCAAAAGTTAAAAAATATAAGGATAAAAAATATTTAAAAATATGATTTTTTTTTTATAAAAACGTTATTTTTTTTAACAATTTTGGAACTATG
>NC_042495.1:33396495-33397262 GCF_005508785.2 Acyrthosiphon pisum | reverse complement strand
AAAAGGCAGCATTGCCTTGGTAGTAGGTAGGTTCAGTGGCGTGTTGAACTCAATTTTGGTAAGGAGCAAAAATGTGTACAAGGTACCCACCTATCCACCCCCCTTTAATAACGACATTTCCAACTCGGCAAAAAAGTTTAAATTAAAAATTTATAAAATATACGTACATTTGTAACAATTTGTATAATCGGATATGATATTTCTACGATATACATAGTCGCCTAGGAGGCTAGGTATTTTGTGGCAGGGGGACCACTCACCAACCAACAATTTTGAAGGAGCAATTGCTCCAAAATAATACCTTTGACACGCCACTGAGCAGGTCCTAGTGTTTAGGATAATATGTTGCTCCCTAAACTAACGCGAAAACATTAACCTAAAATAAACATTTAACTCGGCAAAAGAAGTTGCTAAAAAAGTTTGAATTTATGACAATTTGCTGCAATAGCTAAGGGGTACTGAAGTACACATTTAAGGACAAATTTCAAATTTTTAACTCTTGTAGTATGCGCATGCGCAATACAAATTTTTTTTTTTTAAATTGCAACCCCTATTTTTGTCACCGGATATGGATAGATTATTTTATTCTAAGTAATTTTGATCCATTGACCATAGTTCTAAACCTAAAATTGAATGAGTTACAGCTTTTGAAAATTTGAAAATCATTAAATGTTTTCGATTTTACCAAAAACATTACACATACATTTTTTTTTAGGTAATTTTGTATTAAATTATTTAAATGCATTTCATTTTAGTTCAAAAATGAT
>NC_042495.1:33376145-33396445 GCF_005508785.2 Acyrthosiphon pisum | reverse complement strand
CTAGTTCAGCATTTACGCCAAGGTGATAACGAACGTAGATTAACATTTATTGCATGGATAACAACAGAAATTAATAACGACCCATTATTTTTAAATTACATTTTGTGGACCGATGAATCAAAGTTTACCAATAATGGCGTTTTAAATAAGCAGAATAACCGTTATTGGTCAAACGGAAATCCACATTGGGCAGTTGATACAAATTATCAAACAGTATGGGGCACAAATGTGTGGTGCGGATTATTAGGAGGAAATTTAATAGGTCCACATTTTTATGACGGTACTCTTAATGGAAGACGTTATTCAGATTTCTTAACTTTGCTACCGATGATGTTGGAAGATGTCCCTTTATTACTTCGTCAAAACTTATTTTTTCAACAGGATGGAGCACCCGCTCATAATGCCATTATTGTAAGACAACAGTTAAATGAAATGTTTGGAAATCGATGGATGGGAACTCACGGGCCAGTGGAATGGCCCCCACGGTCACCTGATCTAACACCATTAGATTTTTTTTTATGGGGTCATTTAAAGACTGTTGTTTATGCAGATCCACCAGCAAACTTACAGGATTTAAAAAATAAAATAACGGTAGCGTGCAGACAACAAAAGAACAAATTTTGGCAGCAACCTATATAGAAGTGAGTCGTCGATTGGAAATGTGTTTAGAAAAAAACGGAGGAAATTTTGAACATTTTATTAGATAAAAAAAATAAACATAAGTCAAAACAATGTAACGGAGTATTTTTTATTTAATTTCCTACTTCACATTCTTTATTAAAATCTATGAAAAAATCACTCAAATCAAATTTAAAACAATAAATGTTTTTGGTAAAATCGAAAAAATTTAATTATTTTAAAATTTCCAAAAGGTGTAACTCATTCAATTTTTGGTTTAGAACTATGGTCAATGGATCAAAATTACTTAGAATAAAATAATCTATCCATATCCGGTGACAAAAATAGGTGTTGCAATTTAAAAAAAAAAAAATTGTATTGCGCATGCGCAAACTACAAGAGTTAAAAATTTGAAATTTGTCCTTAAATGTGTACTTCAGTACCCCTTAGCTATTGCAGCAAACCGTATTTCAATCTAAGATTATCGGGCTGAGATATTTAGTGGTACATTTAAAACGGGACACACTGTATATATATGTAATAATGAATATTTCTCTAATAGAGCCGGAACACCTGATAAATTAACTGGTAGGATTAAATGTTCATGTTGTCTTGATATCACTTGTTGGGAAATATCTAAAGAACATTGTGTAGGAATAGCTGAAAAATATAAACATATAATACAATTAATAATAATGGGTACATTATAATATTATACATATTGAAACATTAGCATATTAACACCAAATTTATTTATATAGACAAATAGACTCCCATTCATGTTATTATTATGTTTTAGATAAAACAGTATTAAAAATGAGTAATGGTCATTTTTAATACTAATATTTCATTATTTTTTAACTTGATAATTTTTTTTTAATTTTATCTAAAACATAATAATAACATGAATGGGAGTCTATTTGTACCAATATTAGTATTAAAAATGACCATTACCCTGACGAAATTCCTCTTTTTTAGTCACTTGCAAACTTGGCATCTATATCATAAATTAATAAATTAATAAAAGTATATAATAATACTATAGTCTATACTCTGTTCAAAATGAAATGATGACTCGGCGGCGACCAGTTTTTGTCAGGCGGCGGTCAGACATATGTTCAGACGCCGTCCCCACTACGGTGACACGTTGGCACTGCCACGGAACAAAGCCACGCCCATGCGCACAACTTGACTGCCGAGTCATCATCTCATTTTGAACAGAATATATAATATACTATATATATATGTATATATAAGTTAATATTATATAGTAGGTAAAATGTATAATCATAGCTAAAATTTTAAAGTTTCTAACTATAACTATACTAGACAGCCGTCTTACCATTATCAACATAGATAATAATATATTCATGGATCAGACCATAGATCTTATACTAAGTAGTAAGTACAAAGTGATTAACTTGCATAAACTGAGAAGCATTTTCTGTCTAATGGTCCGAATTAAATATTGATACAAAACCTAAATGTTTTAGTTTCTAATAGGTTATTTTTTATAATATAATATATTAAGTACACTAACATCTTTTATTTTCAGTTTTTCCAGACATGATTTTAAAGATCATCTCATGGACAATTAGAAAATTAATAGTTGTAATTTTTAAATTCCTATTTTTGTTGCAATAAACACTGGCATTACAGTTAAATGTATTAGCTTTGCTTAGTAATTTAGCTATCTAAGTATTATTATGTCTCTCTAGTCTCTATTGTACAAACATTTATCACTTTTTAGAAAAACATAAGATCAGACCATACAACAAATATTAAAACACACAACATTATATATTACTGATCAGTCTTGAGGTTTATTTTTTTATATAAACTTTTATTTTAACTTATTATAAAATATTAAATAAGTCATTGCAATTATTGCAATACGAATAAATACATTGAAAGTAATGACTTATGATAGAAAAAGTGTTAAATACAATCTTGTGTTGGTAAATATCCAAAAGAGATGAAGGAGGATAGATTTCAACTACTAAATTCATACTTTTCATGAAACCATTATTAGGGAGCTATAATATAACATTTAAAGTTTTAGAGTTGCAAAAAAAAAAAAAAGACTAATTTATGATTCCACGGCTTTGCATATCTCTCTTCATATCTCGGATCTTAGTCCTTAAACTGGTCAATGTCCTGGGAGGATCATGTTTAAACGCAATGTGCTGCAACAGCGTAATCAAATCCCCCCTGGTGTTCAACAATGGCGAGTTGGTCAAAATCAGATCGTGTAGGATATTTTCCTCTGATTCCGAGTACTTCATCCTCTTCGGCGTCATCAATCGCAAATTCACCATCCGTCCAGTAGGGGTGGTTGGCGACCTTGGAGGCGGTTGAGGTGAAGCTGCAGAAGTACCGGGTATAGAGCGACGCAGGTGGCGGGGAAACAGATTGCACTTGTTCAGGCTGCTCAGATGGATCTGAAAAAAAACGTCTATCGTTAAAAAAAAAAAAAAGAAAAAAATATCAAAATACTCAACTCACCTATCTGGTTCCCGGTCCACAAACAATTCCCTAACATATGGGCTCCTTGGAACACCCGCACTAACGTCCACCATGTGTTCACGTTTGCGGGCTTAGATAATAATATATTCATGGATCAGACCATAGATCTTATACTAAGTAGTAAGTACAAAGTGATTTACTTGCATAAGCTGAGAAGCATTTTCTGTCTTATGGTCCGAATTAAATATTGATACATTTTAATTTTTCTGCCAATCTTCGGTTTTGTTGTTGAGCCTTTTTCAGTTTTTTTCTTGACGTCATTGTGCTTTTGTTTGGCAAATGCTAGATATATTTTAGCTCTATTTGGTGTAGAAAAATGTTCAATGGTTAAATCATTAAAATACCTAGGATGATTTAATGAAAATTTTCCTTTTTTTGATGTTTGAGTTGGTGATATACTGCAATACATAGTATACAAAACGTATTTTAAATAAAATATATTTGTTAGTAGTTACGAGGTACGTACTCAGTGATCAAACTAGTAGAGGTATCAGATCTTTGAGGTGAGTCAGCTCCATTCGGTTTGGAATTATTAATTGTACTGATATCACTAAACATGAGTGAATAATAATTTACAATAAGATAACTATAAATCTATATAAAAAATTAGGCGTATAGACATAAAATTCTACATACATTTGGCTTGAATTTTCAGAATTTGGATGGAGATTTACACCAAGTTGTATACTAGGGACAGCAGAAGGTATTAGACGACCATTATCTTTAATATCTTCAGGTAAAAAATGATTACCACACACTTTGTAAGATACGAGATATTTTGTAATTGAACAACTTTTCATCCATTTACTTTTTAAAACTTCATCGGTTGGAAATCTATAATACATACGTCGAAGATATTAATTGGTCTTACACAGAATAGGTACACTCAATGATTTTTTAATGTTAAACCTTACCGATATAATTTAATTTTTGATGCATTAGCATAAATTACACCACAATTTGGAACCACACATTTATACACCATATTTACTTTAAAAAAAAATGTTATTTGTCGTAAGTCATCAAATCTGATATCGTAGTAGGACTCGATAGACTTGGATATGAGTCGGTACCGCAGACTTCTATACTACACTATAATATAGAAATCTGTGGTCGGTAGGTAATTATTGTAGATAAGTTTACTTTTTAGACCTATAATTTATAAACAGTATAAACTAGTTTATAGCCTTATTATAGGTCTATACTTTTCCTTGATGATGTGAAAAATTTGCCGCCGACAACGAAGGAGGAAAGGTTTGATTGTTTGAGGCTAGGAACCTTAGAATGACGACGAAAGCCAAAACGCCTGGATAACCGACATAGTAGTAATTATTATATTTGATATAACTGACAAAAAAGTTTGCTACGCGTGTATACTACGATCGTCAATAAAAAGACAAAAAGGCTTAACATTATTGTTTAAATACAAACGGTGAACGCGAACAATATTTAAAACGACGGTAACGGCCGAGAGCATAACGAAATACCCTGCCGGGACCCTAACAGGGAGTACGTTGTGAGAAGAATTGGGGTACCTACTTGTCCCGAAATTTCGTGGATGCGATCTTAGATCATATTATTATACGATGTACCTGTGGATGGAGCCGCGGCTCAATATTTTGATGTACATCGCCACAACACGAATGATAAAAAAATTTTTATGATAACAACATTGATAACAAATATGAGCGTAAATATCTCGGCCGCTGGGCTAGATAATAATATTATGGCAATAATACGTCGTATCCACAGCGTTGCATTACCGAAGGCGCAATTAAATACAACACCTATATATGAGGGGTGGAAATCCAAAACGTAGGTACTATTGCCTAAATAAATTGACAAAATTGAGTTAGCTGGTGCCTGGTCTCGATTCTTATGGAAAAATATCGATACATCGATTGACGTCGTCAGAATAAATCAAAACTTACCTACTACTTTTTGGTCAAATTTGCGATTCAAAATGACTGGTTAATCCAAAACGAACATTTACCAAACATAAAAATAATATTTAGAAAATCAAATCGTACTTTTTCCATTTAAATGCCAATACGTACTTTTACCCGTGTTGTATACCTGTATATGGGGAAGTAAAAATGTTATTCCAGAACGTACTAAAATATAATTTTAAAAATTTTACTTAAGTTTTAAATTAAATTAAGAATATGACTCTAAAATATTTAACACATTAAAATCGTTTTAAATATAAATAATATATTATATTAAATAATTTAAAAAAAAAAACTTTCTTTTCAAAATGATTTGTCTGGTTATAAATGGTTTGTTTTTATTGGAAATGTTAAGATACAGAAAATCGCTTCTCCTGAAAAATCAATATTTTGGTAATAATACGTTTTGGATTTCAACCCCTCATATAATATGTTACGCCGAATTTATAAAATTGCCAATTACACGAAATCAGCATCTTTGTTGCAGACAAAAGTGAAATCAATAATTTAGCTATACCAAATTCACGCGCGTTTTCGACTAATAGATTAAGTTGATTTTAATTAATACAAATTATTATCATATTTATAAATGTTATATAGAATATATTATTATAATTTAATATTTATAATATCATTTTTTTAAGAATAGTCGATTAACGACTTTATATTATTGTATGATTTTTTACCATACAAAAAATATAGGTACAGAGTGTACCTATCTTATGCCATTGTACACGGTTTTTATTTTTAACAACTATGGATCGATGATATGGAATTTTGTTAAAACAAAAAAAGACGGTTCTATATTTTTAACAGGCAATATTTTTATAACATTTTTAAACAAACAGTTGTACCAATAATAAAATCGACTTTATTTTTTCAAGTGGTAACCACTTTATTTTTTGATGGATTATGGTAGATTTATTTTTTTCTGAACATTTTGACAGTCAAATGATCAATTTTGGTTCACTGGGTTATTAACTATGGTCCTCTAAAGCTTAGTATATAATATTCATTAATACCTACTTTGAACTGAAATACCTAATTTACAAGAGCTAAATAATTTTTTCTTATAACTACCTTTTTATATACCTACTTAAATAGTTAAATTTGTAATCTAAAATGCTCAAAAAAAAAACAAACAAAATTGTTGGCAAACGTAGTTCATTATTTATAATAATTTTTCGTGATATAAAATTAAGAATAATTTTATTTTATTATTATTAATAATAATTTACCTACCATACCTACCTACTTAAATATGTAACTATTGGACGCGTCAAAAAAATATATTTTGGGGATAAAGATGGGCCCCGGGACCGTGCCCCCACGATGGGGGACAAGAGATCTTTTTTGTTGTATTTTGGATTTTGTTCCTTACGGTTTAAAGTTCGGAAAATTTTAGCCATTTTTGAGCTATTTTAAAACGCTTTGTTTATCACCATAGAAACGAATAAAATTAAATAAAAAAGATTCCCTCGTCAGCTCAGAATCGTTTTTTATCGAATGCAATCATTGCATTCAAATCGAATACAGTAAAATTGCACTATCCTGTCCGATGCCCGATGGTCAAACATCCACCACCAAAATGCGCTGACCTACTTTTTAAATATAATAAGGTAGCTACCAGATATTTTAGAAATACGATTGAATACCTATATGGCTATAGTTAAAAGTCTACAAACTAATTATATGGCGATATTTATATTGATAAACAAAAGTAGTTTATTAAGATATCTTTTTTTTATTTTTGAAAATATATCAACTGCATTATCTATAAATCAATTTTACCTGATACATTACAGGTATACGCAAAAATAAATGCAATAATACGTCAAATTAATGGCTTACGTATATTACGTACCTAATTAAAATTGAAATAATAAAAGTAAAAGGTAGGCACATTATATTGACGAATGGGTAACTAAAAAACACATTAATAAAAAAAAAAATAATAATAAAATATGTTGTTAAGCGAATAATACTATATTTTAATTGTCGTCCATCAAAGAAAAACATTGATAAGTGATGTTCAAAGGAGATTAAATGCAAAATAGAATTGCTACTAATCAACATAATATCTGTAATATATAGGTCATATAGGTACACGTGCAATGTGCATATTATATACCAGGTGATTCTTTTATCATAAACCACTCATTATTTCGAAAAATATTTGTTTTTCAAAAAAAAAATTTGCATTGTTTCTAGTCGTTAGGAAAAATGTGTTTTTATAATTTTTTAGGTTTCATAGCTTTTTGAATGACAAGATACCTAAAGTTTAATTTTCGTATTCCAAAGCAGAATATTATTTTTTAAATAATGATAGTGCCTGTTGTTGCCATGTTAAATGTATCACCCTGTATTATGGTACTACAAATTAAAAACTGATGAAAACAATTTAAGTAATAGAAATTAAATACTATTGACCTACTTCAATAAAATATGAATTATTTTTTTATTACTAAAAAATATACCTTGTCAAGTAAATATAAAACATAACGTATGTTGTATGTAATACGATCAATAATTTATAACTAATCATCTCATTGTCATACTATACCGTTGTTTTTGAAACAATATGAACAAAAATACAAATACTATTACTGCTATATACATATATAGCCATAACTGGTAATTGTACTTTTATGTATCTTTATCGTTTTTAAAAAATCTGCAGAGCATGGAAGTAGGATAGACGTAATTTTTTATAAGTATGTGAAAACTGAAAATTGTGAAAATCACGAATATTTGAAAATTATTTTGTCCTTAGAATTTCGTAAAAATTTTTCATTCTATATCTAAGATTTGAAAATTTAATATAAGATTTCTATTTCTCAACTCATAAGTTAATAACAAATAAAAAAGTTAACCAAAAGTCAAATACATTTTTCATGAGCATTTTTTTGACAGGATATTCACCAGGAAACTAAATTTCTCATGCGATGATTTCATTATTTTGTTGTAATTCAAAAACGTATAATCGCGGTAGATACTAGACATTTTTTCGCTGTGACTAAAAGCTTGAAAATGTTTAAATAAAAGGTTTCTCATAAGTTGTTATAATAGCAGTTACAAAATATTAAAGATACATGGGCGCAGTTTTTTTTTTATATTAGCATTTAAAGATCAAATGTTGACAACATTCATCAAAATCAAGAAAATTTAAATATTTAGTAGTTAAAAACTAATAAAATGTTAAGCTTCTGTACCCAAAGATTGAAAATTTAATTCAAAGTTCTTCATAAGTTGTTCATACTAAAATCATAAAATCTAAATATTTTAAGTTCAAATTTGTTTGAGATTGCATATTCACCCCATAGGATTAAATTGGTATTTACAATACCTCAAAGTATATCCTAACTTAATCCCATAAGTAGAGCGCGTATTTATATGCATTAAAAACCAACCAAAGAAGCGCTAAAAAATCTTAAATATGCAAAAATATATGCACTAAAATGTTAAAATATGCATAATAAATTAGCCAAAAATTTTATTTTTAGAACATTTAATTAAAACAATATATTTAAAATTATGAAACACTACTATAAATACTTTTCTTAATTTTTCTAAAATAATGACAATGGTCGTAATCAATGTTTTCTTATCTTGGTATACGTTTTTTATTTCATTTATTATTGAATGATATAGAGGTTTTATGAAGTGTTGAATTAACTAAAAATTAAAGTTCCAATAACAAGTTATTTTCAACCACAACTTAATAGTACATGCCATAGGTACTACCTAGTGACCAAGTACCTACCATAATTTACCATAAAAAAAGTGTGACCAATGTTACGCGATTATTGTGTATTTGGTGTCATTACTTACATCTATTAAATATTAACCATAGACGTTATAATATTGTGATCATATTTTGTTCTACATTTTATTAAACTTTAGATACCTTTTAATGGTTCTTCATGCAGCAGTAGTCAGTTACCGCTGGTATTTCCATTGAACTTTCTAAAACTCAAAAACTAAAAATTATGTACCAGTACTTATTCTTATTTTTAAATAAATAATATTTCATACAACTAAAATAAATTCATTAATAACAAGTTAGATAGATTCTGACCATCAAGCAATCCATATAGTTAAAGTAAGAGCTTGCCTGAAGTTCAAAACAATGGTAATTTTCTTAAAAATGTAATAAGATATTTCAAAAAAACTTTTTCTATCTTTGTCAAATTTGAATTCTATAAATCTGCGTTCTTAATAATAAGCTTTTTACAGTCGAAAAGCTATTATACAAAAAAAAAAACATGTAATTACTAATTTGTTAAAAACCCATAATGGAAAAGGAAAGAATACTGCCGTATTTTGAACATAAAATACAGGGAATATATCTTTATACTTGGTCCCAGAAGAGATCATTCCGCGGCACAACTAAAATCAAGTTTTCTGTGCGTCCCCCTGCAATAGGGGAACCGGTTGCGATAGCTGGGTGACGTGGGGTGATTCACAGAACCGGCATGTTCTCTCGTGGGACAGGGTATAGTCTATATTTAATATTTATTGTGATTTAATAAAGATTCCTAACTTAATTTTAATTTATTTATAAAATTGTATTTAACAATGTAAAACCTCATTTTAATTTACATATTATAATATATTATTATTGAATTATGAATTTAAATAAGAAGTTTAATATTGTAAACATAATTTGAGCCAAAAATAGTTATATTAATATCTATTATAATAATTAAAATTAAATATACAAATATAAGACAAAGATTTTTCTTTTACTAAAATTTAGTTGTAACTATTAAACCTCTATCATCAAAAAAAGGCGTTTTTTGTTGAACTTGTTTACTATTTTGACCAAAAAATGAAGTTATAGGTACTGATTTTTTGTCTTCATCTTCTTCTTCATCAGACCTAAACATTTTTTAAATATTTTATTATAAACTTTTCAATTTGTTTCAATTTTCAGTTTATTGTTATATAAACCAAACCAAACACCAATTGTATAATAATATAATATATTAAACATTTCACAATATCATGATGAAATAGCATCTACTTACCAGTCTACTTGTGCTGCATTATTTTTTAGTACCAATTCTGCTGTAGACCAAGAAAATCGTACAATACTAGGAAATCCAAATACCGGATCTATGTTTTTTTTCAAATATTCTTTTGTAACAGGATCTAAATAGTACAAATATATTAAATGAAATATTTTGTTTTTATATTCTGAACTAATTATCAAAACAACTATTAGAAATTATAATTATTTTGTTTTACCATTTGGGTATCCGCTTCCCCAATTTGAATCAATATCTTCTCCAGGTCTTTCAATAAATTTCCAATTTTTTAACGCAGCATCACGGGTTACTTTAGCGCAAATACTAGCAGCACTTACAATTGGAAACAAAGAATCAGCTTTTTTAGACACTGTGATTTTTAGTTGAGGGAATATTGATAGTAATTTTTCCTAAAAATTAAAAACAAAATACAATAAATTACAAATTATGTATTTACAACAAGAGTTGAAAAATGAAAAATAAACCATAATACATGAATATTATGATATTTTAAAATATAAACCATAAAATATTAGAAAAGTTTATACTTTATGTTTTTGTACATAATAACATTCAGATTCAAGTAACAATGAATCATTTACTCAGTATAAATATATTCAAATCATTTTATTCACAAATATTCCCCATTCATTAGCAATAATAAAATAATATATTAATACATTCTACATTTTGATATAGGTAAACGGATAATATTTTATATTAATTTATTAAATAGAATTCCAAAAACACATTATTAACTGCAATAATATTCATTAAAAGTGTAAAATTATTATAATTTCTACTTTTATTCAACTAATTTGTCATAAATAGTAATTTACTTTGATAAGAAGAGTTGAAGTTTAAAATTCCAACAGAAAATGTGTCAGACCACTATTGAGTTTGTGTTATTAAAGCTAAAATCACAAGTTGTGTTAAACAAAATATTTACTATTATACTAAATTTTTTAAATTTTGCCAACATTTGAAATGTACTAGATAATAATGTATAACGATAATATATTATTTATATTTCATATTATAATGTATTTATATATATTTTTTTTTTGCTTTAAGCTATTGCGAAATTTTGTTTCTTAGTATTTTTAACATTTGCAAGCATATAATAAATTCAATATTTAAAATGTTTTTGTATGCATGTAACACAAACAAAAAAACAATTCAAAAAGAGATGGGTATTATTATGTATTAAAGTACATTTTAGTATTCATGCATTCTAAAAATGAAAACTACTATTATTCTTACTTGGTACTTTTCAGGTGGTCCAACAGTATCTACAAATACTTCACAAATATTTACTCCTCTATCCAAAACTCGTTGTATCAAACCAATGGCAGCATTATGTGAAATTTCATTCAAAGAACACTTTTGCCTATTCAAAATAATACAAAAATGTTGATGAATATAAATGTATGATAAATATACTACCTAAACAATGCTAATAATAGGAAATTTAACATAAATTGGTTATGCTACAGGGTTTATATTTTATAGTCTCTATACCTAATTGTGATAAAAACACTAGTATTATGATACAAAAATGAAAAAATTATTTCATCTCATATAAATACCTCCTAAAGCTACAATTGCTTATTGTAGTAGGTGATATAATGTGTACGGCCCATCCAAGTATTTCAGATTGTTTTGTTATTCCATCAAAGATATCATCTCGAGCTTGTTCAGACAAAACTTTTGAATCGGCACATCCTAATGTCTTTAGTATAGCTTGATTGTCTACTGAACAGTAAGATGTACCATATACCATTGGACCTAAACGCAAATATATTATTAAACAAAATTCAAAACAGTAGGTATATACATTTATTATAAATACTAGTTAAGGTACTACATACTGTACTAGTATATCAATCAATGGTATACTGTAAAGAAGTCATAAAGAAATGATTATTACACATAATATATTGCCTAGCATTTAACTAAATTTAACATATCTACAAATTAATATTTTTGACTTGAAAATATATATAAGATAAAGACATATATTTTAGCAATAACAGGGAAATAATGATACGAAATATTTTTAAACAACTGTTATACCTGTTTTTACTGTACCTACAGATATCTTATAAAATGGGTTTGACCCGTATTGTAAAGTAAAATATATGTGTTTATGAGCTACCTATGTCTAGAATATTTAAATGTATCTATGACCTATGAGAATATAGAAATTAGCACATATGAACCGAGTCATCTAATACATTATATGCAATGATATGATGAACAATGTAAGATACATTTATACCTAGAGTAAATTGTAAATTAGGGGTATAATTTTCTTTTGAGAACATCTAATAATTGTAGATAGCTAATATACATTGATTTCCCAAATCTATAATTTCATCACTTTATCCATTGCCAAGACATTAATTTGTTAAAACTTGATTCATTACTAAACCTGCTTACTTACTCAGATATATTTTTATTGCTTTATTATACATACCTAGGACAGGACCACGGCCAGCTTCGTCAATTCCCAAGATACATTTTTCAGTTGTCGTCGATTCAGGCAAATCAGATTCGATGCGAACATCAAATGAATTATTTTCAGACGAAATCACCGATTTCACATCAGCAATGGTATGGCAAACTTTATAGTTACTGTTCATTATAATTTAATAACTTAATCGAGATTTAATAAATTGAATATTTATTTGTCACGAAACGATTTCAGTTATGATCGACTTCAACTCACCACATAGTAACTAGCAGGTAAAAGTGGTGAATATAAAAAATGTATTTTAAGGCGGTTAGCTAGTTCTCAAGACTCAAAAGTGAAGAATATTTTTATTACGGAGAACAGTCAATCCTAAAGAAGTATTTTACTATAGTTTTGATGTGAACAATGAACGGACTAGACGTGAAAAAGGACAAATGATAAGCGACAACTCGCAACCGGGAAGTGGTAAGTGAGTAACTGACAATATATTGTATTAGACAACACTATAGCAAAGTGCCGAACAGTAAAAGTAAAAACTATATAGACAACAAGTGTCAACTCAACGAACAAATTAAATGTCTCTAATTTGTATTTTGTACTTTGTTTACATTTCAAGTTTGTTATCTTAACCTTAAATTAAAATTTAAGAGGGAAGTCATCGGATTGGTCAAACAATATCATCGTATCACATAATTGATAACGTAGCAGATTATTGATAAAAAAAGCGGATGCTTTGAATAAAATATTACAATTATTTGCATTTTACATTAAATCGTAATGAAACCATGCCACTACTGACCTATTGCCCCGTAGGTATAAATTCCAACAAAAAGATAAACGATTTCTAATTTTCTCGTTAGTGTCGAGACGTGTGCACGGTGTCTTCTGCCTAATGCCTATTATGCTACGGATCTACGACCAGTGTTGTTGTTCGTCCGAGTGTGCAGTCAACACCAGTCGATAAGTTCTTAAACGGATTTCAATTTTTTTTGTTTGAGGTATGTTATTATTGTTTCGTATTTTTTTCTTTGTTATGACATACAATAGGTACTTAGAATTTTCAAGCACGTTAGTAGGGTCTGTTACAGCAAGTTTTGAAGACAACTCTTTATTTGCTTGCTTGTTATCACAGGAGTACCTACCTGTTAATTATTATTTTTTTTTCTATCCTTTAGGTAGGTATTTAAAATATTTAATTAAGCATGTACAATAATGTGGCATATCTGGGTGAAATGATATTACCTATTTAAATGACATTTTAAAAATATTTTCCATTAGAATGTGGTTATGCATCTCGTTACATATACAAGATAAGTTAATAGTCTGATTATATAGTTTTAAATTAACTCAATCAAATAATTAAAAACATTTAATTTTCACAAATAGATATTCGATATAATTTAAATAACATAATTATTATTGTCGAAGTGTCTACACATTATTTAAGACCAAGGATCGATCATTACATAATAGTTAATAGGCGTACCTACTAATAAATTATGATTCTAGTTTTCCAAAAATAATTATCATATCTTAATGAGCTTTTTAATATATTATACTAGATGTTTGTTAGTAATTATTTAGGTATAAGATCAATGTAATTTAAAATAAAATATCATAAAAATAATTAAACGTACCTATTCAAATTGGATAACGTATGGGATTTCACTATATTTGCACAAATATTATAGTACTAAGTCATAATTATTAGTTTGTCATTTCAAATAGGTTATT
The DNA here is from genome assembly GCF_005508785.2 of Acyrthosiphon pisum. NCBI lineage: Eukaryota > Metazoa > Arthropoda > Insecta > Hemiptera > Aphididae > Acyrthosiphon > Acyrthosiphon pisum. Next base: position 33,382,112 of record NC_042495.1, on the reverse strand, counting down.
AGTTATGACTTTGGTTTGAAACTAATCTCCCTCTATTAACTTCTTAAATAAGTATGTTTTTGGTTCAATTTAAGCATATTTATTTAACTTGTTAAATTGTTTCTATTATTTTAAATTTAAATTCAGTTTCTGCCAAATAAAACTAGACTTTTATTTATTAAGCATACAATAGGAACACAGCATTGCTACACAATAGTGTATTCAATATGTGTACAACAAATAACTAAATAAATCAAGATTACATATTTTATGTGTATAGGTACTGTTCAAAACAAGTTACATAACAATAGAAAAAGAATAAATCAATCTATAGTATCTATTTTTATAATCTATACTCACTTTTCTTTTCGATTACCATAAAATGTGCACTACATTTTGTAACTAAAGCTGTAGCTTGCCGATATTATTTTAACAATTCAATTTGTGTGTTTGAATATTATATTATTATATTATAATATCCAATTATATAATTTTAACTGTTTGTTTAGCAATATTACTTTAGTTTAATTTAAACAAACAAGTGTGTAACGGCAGCTTTGTGTCAAAACCTCCTACCTAAAAGGTGGAAAAAAACTCAATTTAAGTTACAATGTTTTGTTAGTAAGAGGATGTCGGGCGTCAGCGCACTATTAGCATACCCGTGTCATATTAAATTACACCCAACTGCCAAGGCGGATTTATTCAACATAAAATACATTTAAATGACGAATGGAAATTGGCGCTCCAAACACTAAATAATATCTCATAATTTGAATTAGGTACTTCATTTGTACAAACAACGAGTCAAGGTAAAACTTGAAAAATACAAGCATCTCAAAGTGCTTAAATAAACAAATACTTCACAATTATGCACAAAATTATTATGATTATTTTCCTTACCAGGAAAAAGAAATAACAACGTATATACCTATAATTAAATATTGCTTAATATTGTATTGTATCAATTTATTTATGCCATAATTTTAGTTTTGATATTTATATCATCATATTAGTTTAATCATCATAATATTGTGTTGCAGTGTAATTAATAACGACAAATTTACTTTTGTTATTTTTATTATTTTATAAAAATGACGCAATTCATACTATAAATTACTTATGACGTGATTGAATTTTATCATGGATTAAAAAAAATATTGTAACTCAAAATAAGATGACTACTATATGAATATTATAAAATCTAAGTTTTCTAAAGTTAAATATAGTGATGTTGTCACTAACATGGTTATATTCAATAATGTTAGACCTATCAAATGTTTTTTATCTTTCGTGAACAATTTGTAAAAACCGAGTTACGAGGATTTTAGCACGTGCCTGTTGATTAAGTAAAATATTTTGTTTAGTTTTTAAAAATTTTATAACCCAACTTGGCCCTTGGGTATATTTTTACTGTTCTAAAAATAAAAATCGGTAATTACATGTGAATTTAAATAATAAGCATATTATGTATGTGTATGTCAATAGTTAATTACTTTGATATAATTGTCAACAATTACAATTGTATTTCAAAGTAATTATGTCCATTGAATGAGTCTACACTATTGCGTTCTAATTATTTAGAATGTAAACCTTCTATTTTTATCATTAACAGTGTATTATTCATTTGCAAACAATTTCTCTCTCTTTATATGTTACTAATGAAATGTAGAAACATTACTTTATACTTAGTGAAGTTCATTAAACACAGTTGAACTAACATAAGCACTTCACTTTACTTAAATAATATTTTAATTTATTTGTATTTACCAACAGGTTATATATTATTATGAAGTTGATTTTCAAGTCGCTGGGTACAGTACCCTTACGGCGATTTCTATCAACCGTACCCAAACCATTAAACCCTGTACAAGAAGCTGCCCTCGAAGAACGCTGTATTCTTGTTGATCAACATGACCAAGAATGCGGCTTCGCCAGTAAACGAGACTGTCACAGACTAGTAGACGGAAAACTTCCATTACACCGTGCGTTTAGTGTATTTTTGTTCAATACCAAGGATGAACTATTATTACAACAGCGGTCATCAACCAAGATCACTTTCCCAGATCATTATACAAATTCTTGTTGCAGTCATCCGTTGTATGAGATTGAACACGAGCGTAAAGACTTAGAAGGCGCTAAAGCCGCTGCATGTCGCAGACTTGTGTTTGAATTAGGAATTCCTTCAAGCCAGTGTCAACCTGAAGACTTGCAATATATAACCAGAATAAGGTAATAACAACTTAATCAATACATTGAAAAAATTTGGTGCCTGACTTGATGTATTATTTAGGTACATGTCCGAAGGAGATGGGACTTGGGGCGAACACGAAATTGATTATATATTTATTTTGCACAAAGACGTTGCTTTGGACCCCAATCCAGATGAAGTGAGTACTGCCCTGTATATCCCCAAATCAAAAATGAATAATTTCTTAAAGAACTTAAGACATCCAATTACACCGTGGTTTAATCTAATTGCACAAAACGAATTGACAAACTGGTGGGACAATTTGAGATCTCTGGAGAAAGTCATGAACCATAAAAAAATTATTAGCTATTAAACATTTTTCTACTGTGGGAAATATTAATTAAGATTGGGACTATATTATAAACATTTGTACTGTTTAAAGTATGGAAATTAGATCAACATTGTTATTATTTTAATTATATTATGTTATGACACTATTGTTCACATATTATATACATACATTTTGGTTTTATATTTTTCAACTCATGAAATTTTTCTAATATTAATACATATAAAAGAATCAAATGTTCAACATCGAATTTTTAACGCTTAAGATATTTTATTGAAACATTTGTTTGAAAAAAAATACGGGTTAATGTTCAAAATTTTGTATTACAACAGATTTTTTATATATATTTGTGTGTTGTTAATGATTATAAAATTAGTAGAAATGAATAAATTTTAAATATTGTTACGAAAAAATACGTTTTGTTTTCTTTGAAGAATATACTTTATTCTCTAATCGATTTAGTAGCATTTTATACCTACTTATAACATACGATGTTCTGATTAAAAAAATTATGTTTTAAGCTTCTTAAACTTAACATTGCATATTTCGGAATAAACAATTACGTCATCTTTGATGAAAAATTAGTTTATAATAAATATAAATAATATTTTGGTTTATCATTGTAAGATATATTTTAAATATATCAACCCTTTTTCTTGTTGTAATAAACATTCATAACTCGTATATTATTTTTTTTTTTATTATAGAATGATGTTAGTTAAAATGTTTTTTAAGTGTTTGAATACAAATAAATAGTTATATTAAGTGTGGAAAGCAAAGATAAAATAAAATAAAATTATATATATAGTTAACGTAACAAAAAAAATAGTAATTGAAAAAAAAAAGATAAAATTAATTTTTACACAGATTCTAGAAGTGGTGAAAACAAACAATAACATTTACCAGAACCTAATTGACGTAATTAAATAAAAATTAAATTATAATTGTATAATATGTTTACACATTATATTAATATTCATACTCGGTATGTTTCTAAATTAAAAGTTTTGTTTTAACTACGTATCAAGTCGTTTATATTATTATTTCCCATAAAAATAGTAAAAAAAAAGTGATTAAATTAAGTCCATTGTTAAGAATTGTTAAAAAAAAGTAATTATATAGGTACTCAAAAATATATAAAAGTTGAAGTAAATTTATTTAAAAAAACAATGAACAAACATTACTGAATACATATGTATATAATTTTTAATTTCAAAAGAAAATTAACAATGGCTAGACATATTTACAATATATTTACTAAGTTTATCAACTTTATATTCAATTTTGTTCTTAACAAAATATAATTATTAATTCCAATATCACAATAGAGAAATACCGCGTTTAAAATTCCAGACGTATGAATTCAAGCGATTAGTTTAATAACTTAAGCGATAAATCAATGTTAAATTATTTAAAGACCAGTATATTTTTTTTGTTTTTTGTTTTTTTTAATACACAAAAATATATATATATATATAACATACCGTTTTGAATTAGTTATCATTAATATTTGTTTATATATGCATATAACTAAACTGAAATCTATCGAAAAAAATCATCCTAAATATTTTACTTTAATTTTAAGTGTTACACAACACCAGTACACGACTAGACATTTCATGTTGAATTTGTTAAGCAGCAACCGGATTTTACCAATTAGTTCAATGCGATGGTGATGGATCAGAGACTTTAGGTTGTTTTCTAACATTGGCTGCTGGCTGTGGAATTTGTGATTGCATTACGGCTTGCCTATTGCGACTGGGTGGTGAAGAATATCTGTGAGGAACACCAATTACATGGTTAGCCGATTGCTGTGGTTGTTGTGGAGGAGGTGGTGATGGTCTACTGTTAGACTGTCTTTGTTTGGTATCTGGTACTATCGTCTTAGCTAATGCTTGCGATACCTGAGGTTGAGCTACTGTGGCTAATGGCGACTGGTCTTTTTTGGCAGTTATTGTTGCTGGCATGGCTCCATTTGGAGTTAACATAGATAATAATAATTCTTGCATAAAGAAACTACGGTCAGCACGATCTATTTCCAATTTCTGCTGTTCAGATTCATTCAGTGGAGCATCAATATATCTATAAAAAAATAAAACAATCATGTGTGAATATTTCTAAAAATTATTTTAACTAAGAGATAACATTACATTTTTAACAAAGTTGATTATATTTGATGAAAATAGTTTAAATTCTTGTGTACAAAATCCAAATTTCCTTTTGTATTAAAATTAGTTGGAGGGTAACTATTATTAATTTCACTTAAGCACAAAATAAGTCTGAGAGTTTAATCTAGACTTCACATACATTTGAAATAAGAGATAAAAAATTATTTAGAATTTTAATACTGGAATAAAAAATAAAAGGACATATTTAGTTAAAAGCACATAGCTGTATTCAATCGATGCTTGAGAATAGATATTGCTTAAGAGGACGCCACATCCGCTTGTGTTGTCTCCGTCTTACAAACACTTAACATATCAAATGTAGACTCAGAAATTAACATTTTATGCCATTAGCTTATAAATTAGAGTGAATCGACTTATTATGAAACTTGATGGTAAGAAACATTGTCAGTGTTTTGTTGGAGGTTTTTTTTACAATAATTCAGTTTTAAAGTAAGTTATGCGTGTTGTGTATAATAAATGTAAATTAAATTAATTATCGTATAAAAATTCCAACAAAACACAGATAATGTTCTTACCACCAAGTTTCATGATAGGTCAATTCAATCTAATTTTTAAGCTAACGGCATAAAATGTGAATTTGGTATGTTAAGAGTTTGTAAGATGGTGACAACACATGCGCTGTGGCATTCTCTTAAGGGGATTTGAAACAGTGTATTTATTTCACGTTTTAGACCTAAAAGCCTAACAAGATTACGCATACTCAAAATAATTAGATTTCAATTCTGTAAAAAGATTTCAGTTGATCGACCTTTTTTCCAGGTTATTGTAGAAATCGATTTTTGATATTTCTTTAAAAATTGTTCTTTAAATCATAGTATTGTTTTTAAATTTTTTTAAAAATTTTAGATTTACTTTAGTTTCTTTTTTAAGGAAGTTAAACAGTTATTCCAAAATCGACTTCACAATAACCTAGAAAAAAGGTCGATCAACTCAAATGAAATCTGATAATTTTGAGTTGATGTATTTTTGTCAGACTTTTAGGTTTAAATTGATTAAAATTAGTTTTTCGTTAGTACAAAATATATTATTTCATCAAATACAATGACTTGTTCATGCGTGTGTGAACCGCTAGTTATTTCCTGGAAATTATAATGAATATCCCACTGTTGTTGAATATACGGGTAGTAGTGGTGGCGCGCTGGACACTCACACAAATGTTTATTTACTATTCATACAACAGCACAACACAATTTCACCTGATAAACTAATTGCCTATAGCTTACTCCTTAGAAACAGAGCGCTTCCAACCCCCTTAAGAGGAC